>NW_019392788.1:397916-622865 GCF_000648675.2 Cimex lectularius | reverse complement strand
CCAGTTCCATACCACCTTAAAAATTAGCCTTTCATTGTAATAATATTTACAAAGTGGCCAAGTCCGTTCTTTTTTTTAGTGTATAACCTGAGAAAACTTAAAAGAAAAGATAAAAGTTCCAGACTCTCTCCCAAAAAAGCCAGCTTGTGAAGCTAGTGATATCTACATGCGGCAATACAGTCCTACTTTTATGAGCACACTCTTCTTTTATTTTTTATTTTTATTTTCCTACTTTTATTTTTATTGCTTAACTCTGTCAGTTTCTGAATGAGGATGAACAGGTCCATTTTGCTCACACAGTCAGGGAAGGTGAACACAGAAGAAGAGGAAAAGTGCCAGACACCTCATTGCTCATTCAGAAAACTTACCGTTTTACCGAATTTCACGCTTCTAGCTATTCGGGATGTACCTTATAATTTGAATGATCAATAAGTAACAAAAAATTCTCTCTTTTCGAAAAAGCTTAATATTAAGTGCTCAAATTTTTACAATGCTCTACACGACCTAAGCATTATGTCTCATATTCCAAAAGGCCGTCTTAAGAGGAAGCAGATATATGAATGTGAGAAAAACCGGGTGAATTGGTTCGTGTAAAGACAGATACATATGGCAGTTTGCTGGAAGTTGGCCAGTGCACTGCCGTGCGGTCAGTTTATTAATTTTACAAGGTGAAACAAGTTTTTAATTAAGAAAAATGTGGTTAAATACGAAGAGGGGTCGCAAA
Source organism: Cimex lectularius (assembly GCF_000648675.2). Classification (NCBI taxonomy): domain Eukaryota; kingdom Metazoa; phylum Arthropoda; class Insecta; order Hemiptera; family Cimicidae; genus Cimex; species Cimex lectularius. The sequence continues at coordinate 622,141 of NW_019392788.1, read as the reverse complement.
GGTTTTTGTTTCAAAATTTAATATTTTCACGTCATGGTTTAAAACATGTCAAGAAATTTTTAATTACTTGTTCGTTACCAGAGATTAGAAAGAAAATTCAATTAAGCAAAATGAGGTTTTTCTTTCGTATCCTTTTATTAGAACTTCAGAACAGATGATGAGTATTGATTATGCTTGCGGTTAATTCGCGTGTTTAATTGGTCAACATTTGGGATTAGACTTCTCTAGGCAAGTTTACACCAGTGTTTACATCCCAATCCTGGAAATGTTTTTCTTTGTATAAACTAACCATCTATTGAGAGTCGATAGATAGTAATTTATATTATGTCACCGGCTTACCATACATTAACCTCACGTTGACATTTTTTTAGACTTTTTAGACTTTTATAAATTACTTTTATAAATATTTTATTTGTAGCCTATACATTTTTGTTCACATTACAAATGTGCTCAGGGTACTTTTTTTCACGTGATCAAACCATTAAAACTAACGCCACGTCCAGTGGACGCATGCCATGAGAACCCAGCTTTGCTGGCTCTTAGTGTGAGGGATTAAGGGGCAAGGAGGTCTCGAGGCCATCGTCGATTAAGGCGACGTGGCCGGTTCTCGGATGGAATTGTGAGGACAGGGCTCGAACAGTAGGGCCGGGATGTATCGAGAGGTTGGTTCGAACTTTTTCTAATCGGGAACCATCCAGTTCGTTCACAAAAGTGAGGTTTAAGAAGAAAAATAATTTTATTCTGGGACTGGTGTCCCCTAAGAATAATATACATGAAAGAAATAAAGGAAGTTCCTTCTATGATATTAAAGGTAAAATGAGATAGAAATCTTGGCGCAATGTATTGAGTAAGACAGGCCAGAAGAGAACATTACAAGAATATTAAATAAAAATATCAAATATTAACGTAAGGTCTATGCTTGGAGGGAGAGGAGGTGATTATACAGGTGGGATTTAAAGGAGGAAAAGGAGGCAGCGTGACGAATAGAAAGGGGAAGGGAGTTCCTGAGTTTAGGGGTTTGGGACAGAAAGGATCTTTCGAAGGTATGGGTTGTATGTTGCGGAAGGATTAGGTCGATTGGGGATGAGCGGGTCTTACGAGTGAGATGTGAGGAGTTGAATTGGAGGGATTGGATGATGTAAGGAGGACGACGAGTGTGGATGGACTGGAAAAGAAAGCAACCTAGGAAATACTGTGCACGGAAGGAGGGGAATAGCCAGGAAAGTTGTGAATCCAACCCCGACACCCGAGGTCCCCGTGGGGTGCCGTACACAAATCTTACGCAACAATTCATAATACGCTTCAATCGCGCGTTTTCCTCCTCCGAGAGACACCGTATGCCACACGGCTATAATCGAAGAAGGGAAGTGTAAGGAATTTGCGGGTGGAGAAAGATAAGAGAAGCCAGGACCGACGAAACAGGCTGAGGAAGGCAATACAATGGCGGGAAATTGGGGAAATGTGAGAATTCCAGGAAAGTTTTGGTCAATGACTACTCTTAGGTTTTTAGCCGACGGTAGTGACATAGCTTAGAGAGTTCTTCCTTAGAGCGTCTGAGGTTTTTGATTGGAAGCATTGTAGCATTCGATGTTAGATGGCTTGGCAGAACCCCTCAGTTCCACTCCTCATATCCAAAGTGGTCATGGTATAGTCTTGTATAAGGTTAGTTTAGTATTGACGGTCAAGACGGATTTCGGTTCTAGTATTCTCTTACTTGGTCCAATCTTCTATTAAGTTATATCTCTTAAGACTTATGTGGAGATCATTTAACACAGAAGACATGTAACCATATTCAGATATTTCCTTTGTTTTTTGTTACTACGGTACTGTTTTCTCCAAAAAGCATAACAGAAGATTCAAAGCCATGACCAACTATAATTCTTATACAGGATGGCCAACTGCGTATGGTCTATACTGTCTTTTGAGGATGATGTCTAGAATCAGATTCTCTGATGGTTACATTTCGACCGTAGAAGTTTTATTTAGTGGAATCTGGACAGACAAGCAAGATGGGGAGAATATTTCTTTTTTCTCATAAATCATGAAACACAAGATGCAAATTACACATGTTCAAACATTTGAAATTGAATTAATCCTTTTCCCTTTCCAATTTATCGAGACAGGCCGTGAAATACGTTGCCGGAGCGGCTCTCGATCTGAGCCGGGGACTAAAACGACTTCAAAAGGGGTGGATTGGCTTAAAACCAACACATTCGATTTGAGGGTTAACATAAAGGCGGCATTGTTCCAAAAGTAATATTTCCATACGGTAAAAGCCCTTTCGTCCTCGGCTTTATTATACGGACGGGCAGCGTACAAGGTGGGTTCGCCCCCGCCCCATCGGAATCCATTAAAGCCCCGGCCAACTTCTACCAAGAGGGGGTGGAGGCAGAAAAAAAGAAAAAAAAAGGGAACGACCCCTGAAAATTTCATCCCCTTTCATGGAGCACGTCCCCCTTCCAACCTACGCCCACCGCCGGCCGGCCGGGATTATGAGTTTCTCCAGGGCTGAACTGGTTGGACTACCAGGTGAAGTTCTTGAAGTGTAAACTTATTCGTGAAAACTTTTCTTCTCCCAGCAAGAAACTTATATACTGCTTAACCTCAAAAACATTTTTTTTTCAAACTAAATAAGAGTATTTTTCTGGATTTTTCCATATAATTGCGACAGATCTTTTAGATTCCTGGGAGGTTGGGACGCTGCGAGCTTAATTTTTATTTCTGCTTCAAAGTAAAACTTAAATAATGTCGTTTTTGAATTTAAAAAAATAATATGATTTAAGAGAATACAAAAATTTCACAAATAAAATAGCAGGTCCTGTCCAACTAATATAGCATTTTTTTTTTTTTGACGTTTCCACAAAAAACAAGGTTACATTCGGATAGACATGTTCAAAATTTGTGCAAAATAATGAATGAGGTTTCCCTTCAGTTAAACAATTTTACTTGAATTTATATATTTTGGTAAAGGAAAGCTAAATTGTTGAAAAATTAATCACCACACACATTGTTATATTGTAGTTTAAACAGAGTGAAATTGTCCTTGCGCTGTTGCGTCGGAAACTGCATTGATTCCTCTCGCCGAGTTGAATCACGTCAATGCCAGTGCAAAACTTTCGGGTGGAAACACCTGTACAAGTTGTAGGAGCGCCCTCCCCCCGGCCCGATTATGCGGTCTCTCCCAATCTCTCAGAGAGTGGTGCGAATTTGCGTCCGTCTGAGAGAGGCTGCGGCTGGAAAATTGATCGGAGAAAGTTGGACTTGACGTCGTACTCAGCAAAGCTCAATGCCAGCCCGCCCGCCAGCCCTTTTGTCCCGCAATAAATTGAGTGAGCCTCGGCTTTGAGAAGCCGGGACGGAAATAAACTGGTTTAGCCTTTCGGCGATTTTCTTTGGAAGTCGGTCTAACAATTTGGTGAAAGCCGCTTAAAAGTTTCAAAAGGGTTCCAGATGAAATATTCAAAAGGGGTTTGAATCGTTTTCTTTCGTTAATAATAAACGTTGGAGAGGCTTGTATATTGAAATATTTCCAGAGAAATGGAATTTGCTTTTAACCGTAATTTAGTGTTATTCTATAAACGTTTCGATTCGTCGTAAGATTTCGTAATATCTGAGTATTAATATTTGATCTTTCTCCTGTAGAAAATAAAATATCTAAGAAAAGTAAAACTAAGAAAAGAAGAATGAAAGAGAGAGAAGAGATATGGAGAGAGAGAGAGAGAGAGAGAGAGAGAGAGAGAGAGAGAGAGAGAGTGAGAGTGAGAGGAAAAATGTAGAGATAGATGATAATGACGATGAACACTTCATTTATTAAAAAAATATCACTCAATGTGGTATGCCGTTAGAAAACAGTGATTTTCTATTTGTGTGAAAAGTAATAAATTTGCCAAAATTGGAATGTTTCATCAATTCGACTTGCGTTGGTCTAATTTGACGGAGAATTTCATGCCCGAGAATGTTGGTTTAGGATCATTTTTTAGAGGGATAAATCTTTTGAATTTATTGATAAAATTGTCAGAAACGGTGCACTTTTTGTGCCCCTCCTTACTTTGAAAAATCACGAAAATTATAATTATCAACCAATCAGGCTGGTTTTAGTCTCATTCGACGTGAAATAAATGCATTTGAATGTTGTTTCGAGTTATTTTACGATAGTAGTAGCGGTTTACTTATATTTCATAAATAAGGTCAGGAAAGATGTTTTTTTTCTTGGGTTTTTAACTCTAACTCTGTACTGAACGCTTTCCGGACCCAGGTTTATAGGACTTTTTTACTCAGCGTTCAATTTCCCATAAGTTGTTGAATTTTTGCCCTATGATTTGGGTGTCACTCTGTACATTGATCATTTAATTATGATAACTATTGTAATATTTACATTTCATATTTTATCTATTTATTGGGTTGTCCGGAAAATAATGCAGGATTTTGGTATTAAACAAAAAAAAAGAAACTAGTTACTTTAAAGCAATGTTCTTTAATCAAAATAATTTCCCATACTCTCAATACATTTCTCCCAACGTGTTGGTAACTTATTAATTCCGTCTGAGTAGAATTCAGAATTTTTAGAATTGATAAAGTCAATAAATGCATTTTCCAGTTCCGTTTGATTTTTGAATATTATGTGTTCTAAGTAGTGGTCCAGGTGTCTAAAAAAATGGTAATCAGTAGGCGAGAGGTCCGGAGAGTAGGGTGGGTGAGGCAAAGTTTCATAGCCAAGCTCCAATAATTTTTGTGACGTTACACGTGACACATGTGGTCGAGCGTTGTCATGCAACAAAATGGGCCCTTTCCGATTGACCAAAGAGGGCTTCATTACTGCCAATTTCTGATGCATGGTATTAATTTGGTTACAGTATGATTCAGCATTGATGGTTTCGCCAGGATTTAAGAAGCTGTAGTGTATTAAACCAAATGAAGCCCACCATACCGTAACCATTACCTTTTTTTGATGAGTTGGGGGCTTTGGAAAATGTATTGGAGCTTCTCCTTTGTCGAGCCACTGTCCAGAACGTCTAGTGTTATCGTAGAGAATCCACTTTTCGTCACATGTAACAATTCTGGCCAGAAATGGGTCATTTTTGTTTCGACAAAGAAGTGATGCACAAACATCAAAGCGCTGATTTTTTGGCGATCGTTTAATGAGTGTGGAACCCAATTTTCGAGTTTTTTCACTTTTCCAATCGCCTTGAGGTGGTCAGCGACGGTCGTTTTACTGACTTTGAGTTGCTCTGCACCCACCACTGATCGCAGAACATCATCATTAAGAGAGGAAGGCCTTCCACGACCTTCTTCATCTTCAAGGCTGAAATCTCCCTCCCGAAATTTTTTAAACCACCTTTGCACAGTGCACTCATTAACACAACCCTCGCCCCAGACTTGGTTAATGTTTCTAGCCGTTTGGGCTCCGCTTCGGCCGAGTTTAAACTCGTAAAAGAAAATCGTACGAAATTCTCGCTTTGACATTATAAGGATGACTGAATTATTTCCAAGTAGCGGAATGCTACAGAGGTAAACAAACAATATCATTTGGAAGAGGATTAATAAGTGTTGACATTCATACAAATGAGTAATCCTGTAAACGTAAACAGAATATTTTATATAGATTTTTTTTAATGAAAACTTAAAATCCTGCATTATTTTCCGGACAACCCAATAATAATTGTTTTAAATGATTAATTTTAAGTTTGCAAAAAATGTGCCAGCGGATTTTGAATTTTTACAATATGTAAATAACTAAACATAAAAAAGGCTACATGAAAAATCCGTAGAAAGTTACAAAGCCCCGTTCTTTTTCGGATAATAATTTTCCAAAATTTCCTACTTATTGTACTATCAGTTACTTCAATACTAGGTCAGCTTAAAAATCTGACGTAGGAATATTAAATGTTAAATTTTTTATAAAATTTTTTTTTCCGTTGGTCCTTATATTTAAATGTTTTCCTTATTAGTGGAGTATTCAGTTGTGTAATTAGCTCTACTAATAAGAAAAACATTTATAATAATAAATTTAATTTTTAAACAACTCTACATATAGTTAAACCACAGATCGTTAAATATTTAATTTACTTTGCATGGATTTTTTTTCCAAAAGGGGTGCAATATGTAAATTATATAACAAATGGAACAACTAGGCTGAAAGTTCAGCTTACACAATCTGACGTATAATATTAAATGTTAAATTTTTTATTTAATTAATTCGTGGGTCCTTTATATGTTACTTCCTTATTAGTTGAGTACCCAGTTGTGTTGTTGGCTTAACTAATAAGAAAAACATTTATAATATTAAATTTCATTTTCAAATATCTCTACGTACAGGTAAAACACAGATTGTTAAACATTTAACTCACTTTGCATGGATTTTATGCCAAAAAGAAGTAAAATATGTAAATTATATAACAAATGGAAACAACTAGGCTGAAAGTTCAGCTTAAACAATCTGACGTAGTTATAAAATGTTAATTTTTTGAAATTTTTTGGTCTTTATATTTAAATGTTTATTCTTATTAGTGGGGTACCCAGTTTTGTTGTAGTCTTAACTAATAAGAAAAACATTTGTAATATTAAATTTCATTTTCAAACAACTCTACATACAGTTAAACCACAGATCGTTAAATATTTAATTTACTTTGCATGGATTTGTTTTCCAAAAGGGGTGCAATATGTAAATTATATAACAAATGGGAACAACTAGGCTGAAAGGGTGAAGATATCTGATATTCCAAGATGGTATCTGGTTTGCACATTCTGCATAAATGACTGGGTAACAGTATTGAACTCTCTAAATGCTGAAATTGTAAGGGTAGATTAATAATTAAGATTGCGAGATTACTGATGATGTGAATGTCTGATGAGTATGTTTTTAATTTGTAACATCAGAAATACTTCTTAACATCAGTTGTTGTAATGGAAAAAAAAGTTCAATCAGTCAGACTGTCATACAATTCTCGTAGGCCGTCTCAACAAAAGCCCACGCCGATAAAGCCGCCGTCAATTTTCGAGGACGTGCGGATACGTGGTTTTGATAGGTCGGGGTGTTAAAGCAAGTCCGGAAACTGCAAGACAGATTGGAAATTGAAAGGAGGCCGGAGGTGGTGGTGATGAGTTCCTCCGGCTGAGAAAGACATGTTCCGACACAATTCCAATCCCCGCCTGGCCACAGGATGACAGCAATTGTTGCAAAATTCCTGTAGGACGACTGGCTATGAATGAGGGCTGGTTTCCAATTAGTCAATTAGCTTATTACAATTATTCCATGCTAGAAAATTCAAATTGGTTCGAAATAAATTAGAGGATGAAAATATAAACGAAATGGTAATTTTCAGTAGCACCCTATAACCAACCAGTCATCGCTGCCATCGGCATGTATCTTTTGAACTAGAGTTATTATTACTGCCGAAGAACAAATAATAACCCCTTTCATTTAAAAAATAGCACGCACAGACATAAAGCTAGAAGAACAAAAACATGGCTGAAAAAGAGTAAGGTGTTCAAGCGTAGCTTCCAATGGCGAACAACAGAAAGTCACCCAAGTAACCCCCCGGTGTCGCTCGCATTCTTTCACTTTGTAAGGAAATAATTTTGGTAGATGATGGGTTCTGGTCTGCGAGTCGGTGAACTTACTGGGTAGTAAGACAGACCTAGTAAGTGGCCGTGTGCCGGTTTAACATGAGAAATAATTTTGTTCAAAGCGAGCGCAGTTCCTTTTCGTCTCTAGATCACGAGATTACTACAACCCAGGGAATAAGGTATTTTATATTAAAGTAAATAAAATATGAAATTTAATGTGGTTTTAGTGTTTTTAACGGTTTCCTTTGAAATCAGTAGACTCAGTTATAGATTTTTGTTACAATTTTTTTTTTTTTTTTGACGAGGGTTCGCAACATCAAAGGTGATAGCAAACCTCGGGGTGCCGGTGTTTTTGAAAATAAGCCTATTTGTAACTATGTCGGGTTCGAATGCAGGGCTGCTGGATTCGAACCCTGGACCTTAACCTTGTGATAAGCGCCGTGTGCCTAAACCGTTGCGGCCATCGACTCCCCACAAATTTTTTGGAAACGGAATAGATAGATATGTAGAAATTATTCGAAGATTGTGAGATGCGGTCTGGTATGACGGACGACAGACAAGAATGAAACATCTACACGGAAAACGAACACTTTGAGCCCTGAAGATGATCTCAATAAAGATCGAAACGTTGGCACGATAAAGAAAAATTTTTCTTCCAGACCGCATCTCACGATCTCCGAATAATCATTAACTAACGATCACAAAACACCACACGGGTATGTAGAAAGGTGGATAGATAAACATAGAGATAGACAAAGTAGGTTCAAATAGAAAATGTGATAGTGGAAGAGGATTAGACATTGTAATATTCTTGTTTCTTTCTCTCTCTTCTTCTCTTACTATATTCTTCTCTCAGTTGCCCTAACACAAACGTTCTCTCTCCCTTTCTATCTATCTATCTATGGATAGCACTCTTCTCCATCTATTTTTAGCTCTCCCCCCTCTCTCTCTATATATCTATATACATATCTTTCTTTTCGCCTTTTATCACTCTTCCTCACTCCCTGTCGCAAGTTTTTACGTTAAAGTTTTTTTTTGTCCCACCCTCTAAATTTTATATTATTTATTATTGTATATTATTTTTATACTTATTATTTATTATATATTATTTTAAATTATTATTTTATTTGTTAATTTTATCTGACACTATTTTGCCATTTTCGTCTTGATGTTCTTATATTTACCTTTTCCATCGAAATTATCATAGGTATAGCGAATTTTCTCTAATTTTTGAGGAGATTGCGTTAATTTTCATACTTTTCTTGTTTTAAAATTCAATGCTATTTTATTTTGTTTATTATTATTATTATAGTTCAAATATATTCGTCCTTTTCCCAATTTTTTATAAACAAGCCTTGTCCACTTATTTTGTTTTAATTGTACATTATTTTAAATAAAGGATCTATCCATCAATCTTTTCAATCTATTGATCAATTTTCATTGTGATTTTGATATATAATAGAAGATTCGTTGTATTGTAGTAATATGGTGATCCAATGACTTACAGCCTATATATTAAACCACTAATAAAAAAGTACACAGACAATAGAAGCATATAACTATTAAAACAATTTGACCTAGTGAGGTAATTCGAAAGTTTGACAAAAGAAGTTTCTAAAGAGTACTCATCAAAACGTCCTATCTTGATGTTTCGTAACTGGAGCTCAGTTTTCACTTCTTCCCTCTATTTTAAAGGTTTGGCGTCAAATACAGATGTCAAGCCGCCTTCTTTCTAATTATAAAGGATCCTCACGGAAGGTGCTTTTGTTGAAAGTTAATTAGCAACTGTTGCAAAGGGCCAATTAATTAGTTGTGTGAGTGGGCTAATCGGTGAAAATCGTTATGTTCTTCCCTTTTTACTTACCCCCTTCTACCACTTACCCAGGAGTCAATATTGCCGAAAAATATTCTATTTTAAAGTCTAAAGTTAATTTATTATGTAAATTTGCTTCAAAGGCTGGAGTAATTGGAAATTTTTGAAAAAAAAGCAAAAATTGGGGCGAAATCATTCAGTACATTTGTAAATTTGACAGGTTATAAGATTGTACCTTGGATAGGGGAACAACAGTTAGTCGGAATCTTCTCTTTTCGTCGTCTGGTTGACTTTAGCCTATTTAAGAAAATCGATATATTCAAAAAATTATGTCGTTATTACAATTTCTCTCGTTTTTAAATATGATAAGATGGTAACCGACTCTCTCTTTTCTTTATCCTATTGACAACTTTCATGTACCTCAGTGCCTCGTCAATTTTGGATAAAATAACGCACACAAGCAGAAACAAGATAATTACGTGATATTATGATTAGCAGTCATACTAATATAGTGTGTTCGATATTGCTGGGGTAATTAGGGATAAGCCCTTCCATTCGCGCAAATAAATTCATCGGTTTCAATAAATCACACATATCACATACATAAAGGTACTTATAATGGTACGCGATCTGTACTTATGTCTCAAGACTAGGTGATGTATTTCATTTTCCTTTGCTGATTTACTTCTTTACAGTCGTTTTATGTGCTCTTTACTATGTCCAGCAGATTTTCCGTTCAATTTTTGTTGCTCACTCGTTTTTAATCCGTTGCCGAAGGTGTGTGGTCTCATCGTGACTAACTTTGCTGCCTAGTCTTCTTCGTTCCCCGTTATAACAATTTTCCCGGAAATCCATGACAGGGTTTCTTGGCTCTTCTCCTCTTACATCCAGGTTTGGGTCAGTATAACAATTATTTACGTTTAAAAGGAGAGCCAAAGAACCAACGAAGGTCCTAGACGGATAATCTGGTTTCACTTTCACACACTCGTACATCTTTGTACACTGCTGTTCTAAATATCGTAAACTCCCTGGTGAAGAAGGTCAGGTGGTCAAATAAGATGGGTATCCACGCAGTACATCTTCCAGTAAGGTGTTCCAGAGGCTGTACCGATAGTAAACCCAACTCATTATTTCTCGAGCTGTTATTCTAGGGAAGCGGTTGGAAGGATAATTAATTACTAATTCACTACTTTCGTGGTCCGCTTGACCAATTAATACATTACAATTAATTAAGGTTTTTTAGTTGAGATGAAAAAAAGTTAATGGCACGAGAGGGATTCGAACCCACGACCTTCGGCTAGATACGCCGCTGCTCTACCATCTGAGCTATCGTGTCCTCGATCCACTCGGACATCAAAACTCCCCATCTCAACCCCACCTTATGAGTTTTCCCTCCTTTTGCCATTTTTCAAATGTCATTTCAAAACTCATAAGGTGGGGTTGAGATTGGGAGTTTTGATGTCCGAGTGGATCGAGGTCACGATAGCCCAGGTGGTAGAGCAGCGGCGTATCTAGCCGAAGGTCGTGGGTTCGAATCCCTCTCGTGCCATTAACTTTTTTTCATCTCAACTAAAAAACCTTAATTAATTGTCATAATTAATTACTTTGTACACATAGAGTGGACGTCTGAGGTTAAATGGGTCAACCATGGAGGACAGTTTTTAAATAAAAAATCTCTACGGTTTTCTACGGGTTGACCTGGTTAATTTAATAAAGTATAGATCGGGACCCCGCATTAAAGAATTTAGTGGACAGAGACCAAATACTGGGAAAACAATTCTGACCAATTTTAACACAAACTTTACCATAAATTCACTAGTTTTCGTGGTCCGCTTGACCAATTAATATGTTTCAATTAATTAAGGTTTTTAGTTGAGATAAAAAAGTCAGTGTCACGAGCGGGATTCGAACCGATGACCTTCGGCTAGATTCACCGCTCCTCAACCACTTGAGCTATCGTGACTTCGATCATCTTGGACACTAACTTTTTTATTTCAACTAAAAACCTTAATTAATTGAAAAATGTAAATTGGTCAATCGGACCACGAACAGTAATGGATTTAGTAATTAAACTGAAGTATATCTTCACGAAAGCCATTTCTTTTTTCGCCGAGAATCAAATAGATTACACGACATTTGAAAAATGGCAAAAAGGAGGAAAAATTAAAAAAAAAGGTGGGGGTAGAGATGGGAAGTTAGTGTCCAAGTGGATCGAAGTCACGATAGCTCAAGTGGTAGAATAGCGGTGTATCGAGCCGAAGGTCGAGGGTTCGATTCCCTCTCGTGACACTGACTTTTTTATCTCCACTAAAAAACTTTACCATAAAGTTTATCTGCTAACATTCCGAACCTAATAAAACAGTCAATTATTTGTATTGCTTCACAACATCCGCTGGCCCTTGAAGTACCATTTTTCGTAGAGTTCAACCACCACACTGATAAACCATTACTTTCGACTAGTCGTCATTAGGATTGACCGTTGAGTCCCATTGTTAGCAATACATCCCGGAGGACACTGATATTTGAAAAGAGAGGAAAGGGTTGCGGAAATCATACTCGTACGTTCTTAAGGTTACGGATCAACCATCAAACTTTACAGACCGAAATTCATAGCTTTTAATAACAATTCTCAATGCTAATCCTGGTGATTTCCTGGTTTTCGAGCGTTCAATATTATTCTCACCCAATCTTTGAAATAAAAGGAATTATGCCATTAGGTTCAAAATTTAATACGTAATCTTGCTTGAATTTTTTTGTAAACGAGGGTTCGCAACAGCAGAGGTGATATCAACCCTCGGGGTGTCGGTGTTTTTTTAAAAAAAGCATGTAAGTATGTCGGTAACGCTGGTATATCCAGCGGCCCTGCATTCGAACCAGGGACCTTAAGCGATGAGCGCCGTGGCAACGCCTAAACCGTTGCTGTCATCGACGCCCCTTCTTGAATTTTATTATACACGGGGTTATTAAGTATATTTATCGTTCCTTTTACGATTTATGGGAGGAAATTGATTTCAAGGCGATTGATAAAACAACATACAGACCAACCAATGAAATCCCCAGAAAAAATGGAAAATTACAGGTTCGTAAAATCGCAGTCCTCGTTACCGTGTTTCACAACATACACATTTTCTATTTGTTTTCGGTTTTGATGAATCTTCAAAACATAATCTTATAAGCAAAAGATAAAAAAGCGTGATGTTGAATGTTTTGTTAAAATTTTTGTGCCCACCCCTAAATGATGTTTTCATAACAAGTATCTTTTTCTATGGTTTTATACGTAAACACAAGCCTTGACTTTTTATTGAGAGAATCCCTGAATTTTCCATTCATTTCGTTACTTTTTACACGCTGTTTTGAAATGGCGGTTGCAGGGGTCGGAAACGTATTCGAACCGGGATCGGCTCATGGCAGTGAGCAATTTCCACGAGCAAACAAAAAACATTAGGCCCTGTATCTGCCCCCTTGCGCAAACAATAGACCGACCAGGGCAATAAGGAAGGATGTTTTCGTCCCATTCCACGGTGATAGCCGAATAAGAAAAACGGCTATTTGTGAAATGGATTAATTCTATCGAGCCGATAAAAAAAATGTATCAGTATATTTTTGCCCCTCTTCCGAATCATTTGAATTAATTTTTGAAATATTCAAGTTTAAAAAACATTACAAATCTTTTGGCCGAATAGCCCACCATGATGTGTGACTCTTTGGGTGAAACTTTGAAAGTCGTCTCAGCGACCTCGGTTTTATTTTTAGTCTTCTGCGGTCACAATCGATGAACTAGGAAGTTACGCACAATTGGTGGGCCAATTGAACAATAACAATAATTTTTGTTTAATGGACATGACAAATTCTGCCGAGAGACGTTACACTCTAGTTTTTTAACAAATGCTTCCTTATAAAAGGTATGATCTGTTCAAAGCATTTCTCAAAGTACGGCGTTTTCTCCAAAGTTAAGCATTCCAAAATTAAGTAAGTACTGAGACCTCCTCAGATGTTGAGCAAAATTCAAAACCTTGACCCAATTCAACACTGACTGTGGAAGTTTGATTGTAAAGTATTTCAAGGAATAAAGTCATATATATTTTATAGATTGTATGAAAATAAATAATAAAAAACTCCCTTTTTTTACAATTTATTTACTAAATTACATATTTTTTTTACAAAAATTTACAGAAAACGCAAAATGCATAGTTGTTTTTTCTTTCTGCATAGTCAGCATGCGCCAATTGCATCGGAGATTATGAGAAAAATGATTGCATTAGACTTTGCATTAGGCGATCAGGCAGAAAAATCGTCCAAGTTATCAGTCAGAAAATTAATTTACATCTATTTCCGCGAAAGTCGGTATCTAAGGCTTTTGTAAATCTAGAATCACGAATCTGATGATGAGGTCACGTTTTAACTATTTTATGACTACTTTGCTTACTGAATGTTTGTTAAAATAAATATTTAAAAGCACGCAATATTTTGCTGATTTGTTGATCTGTTGATCTCCGTGATAACTCATTTTAAAGAAGTTGTGAAGTGCATTTTATAACAGTATCAAACATTAAAATTGGACTATTATTTCCAGTAAAAAAAAAAAAGAAAAAAAAAAGTGGTTCATTAAGTTCCTCTTCTTTCAAATGTCTACTTGTTCAAATCTTTTTAGACGTTTTTGAATTATAGCCGATTGAATCAAATATTCCCATAACGACTTCACGACGAAAATTAGAAACATTTCAGAGGTCTAAACATCGATAAATTTAAATTCGAAAAATAAATTATATTTTGGGGTTTCTAGATGTTCTAATACGAAATTTCGTATTATTTTCACGAAAAATATGTTTATGACCTAGTTCACTTGAAAAATATTTGGTTTTTAGAAATCTTTTGGTTATTGCTCAACTTTGATAGCCTTTACTAAATTTGTATTGCAATGTACATAATAGTACTATAAAATGATACATTGACATAGTCGATTGAGCAAGTAGAATGGCAAAATAAAAAAATTAAAAAAAGGACAATTTCAACTTTCAAATTATTTTTTGGGAAAACCAGGTCCTATTACAAGAAAAGGCGGTTATGTGTCCGACATTTTGAATCATCCAAAAAAGTTGGGTCCAAATTCGTGATCTATCAACTTGGTCGTCCCCTTGTTAGTTTTTTTTTAATATTTGGTCGAAAACACGGATATATTCGTCAGTTTTCTATTTTCGTCTTGTAGTATTAACCTAGGAAATGCTCACTCAGGCAAAAAAAAAAAAAAAAAAACGATTAAATTAGATGGGAACTAACCTTCAGACATACAGCGATAATTAATACCCATTCCTGGACTACGTGGTACCGGAAACGTTCTTTAAAACAACCAAAAGACTTTAAAGATGAAGAAGAAATCTGGAGAAAATCATCAATTATATGGTACATAGATTGCTCTGAAACAAATACACGATCCGGACCAGATATATTCTGTGCAAGCCCGAAATATGAGCAATGAAATTCATTAGACAAGTACAAGTCTTTCAAGCTGAAATAAATGCTTTGAATGCTTGTAATTTATAATACCATGAAAGAGGTTACACTAACAAAACATCGTTTTGTAAGGTCGATATACATGCAGCTCTTAAGCATTAGCATATAAATATATCACATCTAATAAAATCAGTGCATGCAACCGAAATCTCCAAAGCCTTGGAAAACGTACCTGATGATAGCTTGGGTACCAGTACCCATATAAGTTTTGGGCAAAAGAGAAGGCAGGCAAACTGCCAAAGGAGGAACTATATAGGCCTTGAACCTGGACTTGGAGTAACAAGGATAAATACAGAATCCCCAGAATGTAAAGGCCTCAGATGCAGAAAACTGAAAAATCCCTCACCAAAACCTGTGAAGGAACCGAATCAAGAGTGCCAACACGAAATATAAGAAGTCAAACTGATTAGGAAAGCCTGTAGAACCTCTGTTTTTCAAACTGAAATACATGCCATCAACGATGTACCTAAGAAAATCTTAAAAGAGGTCACAATTTAAAAAAAAATCGTCATACGATCAGACAGCGAAGCAGCCCAAAAGCATTGCCAAACTGGCCAGAGGCCAAGAAAATAAACCCGGAACTTATACTTGGTATAACAAGATCAGACATAGACTCGTCCATATCGGAATGGGTCTCCAGATGTGCCACAAAGCATACTCATAATTAAAAAACCCTCACCGAAACTGTCATACAGATTACTTTATAGACAGGGTAAAACTCAGGAGAGTAATAGTACATGTACAGTTCACATCTGAGAAAACATCTACATAATGACGGTATATTCAATGACGACCCCATTTGTAGGTTATGCAAAAAGCAGAAAGGAACTAACTAACATCGATACCATCTTCGAACCGCTCATTCGAGACATAACCTGAGATTCAAAAAACTTAGGAAAAAGGAACTGTATCTACGACATTCAATGCCCTAGAACACTTTAGGAGAAGGACCGAGTCGATTGCACTGTTCTAAGGAACTAGGAAAAATACAATAAGCCAGGGTGCACTAGTTGGGAAAAATTAAACCCCTCACCTCCTTTTGTTATCATCTCTACTAGTTAAAAAGTGTAAATAAATTTAAACACAGATATAAACATTATGTTCTCAAGTAAAACAAACTAAAACATTTAAGTAATGAAAAGTACATTTAAAGCAATAACGCCATGGTAATTTAAAAGAGTAAAGCTATTTACTTCAACCAAGATCCATAAATATAAAGGATGATTCCAATCCTGGTATTAAAAGGGAGAATAATGAATTCAGCGTACTCACAAAATGAACCTGACCTTCCAGGTCGCCTTGTTTTACAAAGAGGTTCTTCAAAATCCGGATGCTTTTAATTAAGCACTTAACCACAGTGCTTAAATTCCCACCTCGCTCGAGCATTTCCCATTTTACATTAGGCCTCAGATTTAATGCATGGTGTAAAACCTGCAGTTGAACCTCAACTATAATAAATATAATGCAGGCTTTTCTAACAATCTGTATCCTCATACTATCATACTAGCCAAATAAAAATTTAATTATAAGAGAGAGAGAGAGAGAGAGAGAGAGAGAGAGTGAGAGAGAGAGAGAGAGAGCGAGAGCGAGAGCGAGAGAGAGAGAGAGTGAGGGATAAATTGTTGCAAGTTAAAATATGCAGGGTGTTACAGCCTTACAGGGTTAAATATCAATACTGCGAAGTTCGTAACGTAGTTCACTTCCACCGGAACGAGGTTTCTATCCTGACTCTTTCCTGAGATATAAACATTTTTGTGAATCCGATTTTTTCACATAAAATCGTAATTTCTAAACTTTAGCGGAATTACAAGGAATACAAATCTTACCTTTATTTCGCAAAGTACGATAAAGTTTCCACAAGAAAACAACAAACATTTCCGTTGAAAAATTTGAGGTTCCGAATACACGGTAACTGCTCAAAAAATAACAAATGGCAAAACCCATGTTTTGTGTAAACACTCAGTTGTGGTTCGTGCAATGACTTTTCCATGAATATTTTAGGGGATTTCATCAAAGTTGCCTCAGTAAAGAGTAAAGCTAGAAACCTTTTCTGGTGGCACTGAACTACGTTTTATTAAGAGAATTCACCATTAGTTAATTTATTTAATTAATGGCAGTGATGAAGTAGTATTTAATTTAACCCTGTAACACCCTGTATACATGCAAATACAGTACACTTTTTCCGTAAATAGGAGTTGGTTTCTTCATCAAATTTCCTAAACAACTTGCCAGTTTGTTAGAAACTCGTATGAGTTTATTTATGTTCTATTCTACACTGCCATCACAAAACCGACCTGGTTTTTGTAGGAAAAAATGGCCAAACCTGCGCCAGGTCCCATTTTTTAGAAAAAAATTACGCAGAACTAGATGGGTTTGTTAAATGTTTTCCTAGCTTCAGTCATTTTCAAAAATCCGGGATCATCTTAATTTTTGTAGTATTTACGAAAATTTGAAATAGAGCTGTGGAGCCAAGAAATCGTCCTAGAGCCCTATAGCAATTGATAGGAAATTTTAATAAGCTTTCAATTGATCACCTTTCACTTTTCCCCGATTTCCCAACCGTTTTCCAGTATTTCGGGAAAAAAACGTGGTTAACCGATCACCTGGTTTTTGCACGAAAAAACCCAAAAACTTTAGAAATGCATATTTTCTCAACATTTTAAGACACAGACCGGCGCTAGGTGTCATTTTTTAGACAGTTTTACGTAGAACAAGATTGCTTTGTTAAATGTTTTCTTAGTTTTATCCTTTCATCAGTAAATTCAAAAATCCGGGAACATCTTAATTTTTGTAATTTTCAGAAAACTTCAAATTGAGCTGTGGAGCCAGGAAAAAATCCTGGAGCGGTGCCCTATAGCAATCCATGAAAAAAACCCCGATCCCTCTCTCTCCTGATTTTCAAGAATGCATACAATTTGAACCATCTTGTTTTTTCAAATTTCAACCTTTACAACTTTTGTTCCGAGGACTTTTTCAAAAAGGTGAACAGGGAAGCGATAACTTTGTCTTACTTTGACCTTTTGGGATGCTGAATGCTTCTGCTGTCCCTAACCACTTGTTTATCACGGAAATTCAACTTTTCCTTCTCATTTCTCAGTTTGGCTTAGAATAACGTATTGAAACAATAGGCTTATGCATGGTAAACCACGTTTTTCCCCCAAAAACTCGAAACGGTTGAGAAATCGGGGCAAAGTGGAAGGTGACCAATTGGAAGGTTATTAAAATTTCTTATTGATTGCTATATGGCGCCGCTCCAGGACGCTTTTCTTGCTCCACAGCTCAATCCGAAATTTTCCTAAACAGGGAAAAAATTAACATTATTACGAATTTTTGAATTTATTGATGAATGACTAAAGTTAGGAAAACATTTAAAAAAGCCATCTTATTGAGCTTAACATTTTTTTCAACAAGAGTCTGTTGACTTAACAGGCTGAGAAAATGTGCATTTCCAAAGTTGTCATTTTTTAGTGCAAAAATCAGGTTGTCGGGTTTTTTGTTATAAGCAGTGTGTATCCTTCGTTGCGTGTGGAAATGAAGAAAGGTAAATTCCATATTTTCGAAGTCGCAGTGGAAGAAAAGAGACAATCGTCATCTGTGACGCCAGGGAAAAAATAATTTTCAGGGGGAAAGCAGGTAATTAATCCCAATTATCATTGTGTAGAGACTGTTTGAATGAATAACGTACCTTATGTATGTGTTTATTAAGTGTGGGTTGGTTGAAGCCAGGTACAGCAGCAATTTAGCCGTATCGTATCTCTAGATTCCCCTTGTTCAGAGTTCCCTCATAAATCATACCTTTTGATAATGACCGAGAGAGAAATGAATTGGTATTTCTAACGATTTAATTCTGGCTTTGCATATAACTAGTCCTTCCACTAAGTTCTGTAAAAACCTGGTCGTTTCTTTGACACATTTCTGCAGGGTGGACAAAATGAGTTTAGGCTTAGGATTTTTTATTAACTGTTACGAGTAACTGACTCCTATTTGATCTGTCCATGGTTTTGTAATTCGGCATTTTGCAAAAGTAAATTGGTCTTGTATCATCACCACATCAAACACTGAAGATGCCGTCACACAGATTATCCCAGCGAGAATAGGCAAACCAAATTTACCTGTGATTCATCGAGATACCCCGCTGTACTTTTCATATCCTCTTCTCCAGACAATTTCAATTTCTTTAGAAATTTTTATTTTCAAATTTTTACAACTATTATATTCGACGAGTAAATTGATTAACCAATTCGCCTGGTTTTGCGTTTCCATCGATTACGTTATACCTGGCATCCAAATCAGAAATAAATCTTTTATTATTACACGTTTTGAAATGTGTGATGATTAGTGACCGTTAGTCGATGATTATTCGGAAACCGTGAGATGCAGTCTGGAGTGATGTAGGTTTGATGTAGGTAAAAACATCTTCTTTATCGTGCCAACGTTTCGATCTTTATTGAGATCATCTTCAGAGTTCAAAGTGTTTGTTTTCTGCGTAATTGTGCCATTCTTGTGCCACTCCCAACACGACAGAAAAGAATGAAACATCTACACGGAAAACAAACACTTTGAGCTCTGAAGATGATCTCAATAAAGATCGAAACGTTGGCACGATAAAGAAAAGTTTTCTGAAACCTACATCACACCAGACCGCATCTCGCGATTTCCGAATAATCATTACACGTTTTATTGTAATTCAAGAATAGCCAGATATATTTTGAAAGACGGAATAAATTGTAATGTACTTTTAAAATAGCTTTTGAGTGTAAACCCATATTCAATGTTTATAAATAATAATTTATATAATAATTCTACTAAACTATTTAATTAATGAGTTTTATTGTTAATTTATTTACTTGTATCTTGTAATAATAACGTAATTTGGGGGACAAACACCTGACGCTGGCCTTTTGCGTGTTTTTACTTCTTTTTATGGTATCTCACACGTATTTTTCAACATGCAGCCAATTGAACGAAGTTCAATTATTATTATATATTTATTATTAATTATTGCTTATGATTAAAGAGCCCTGGGGGACGCTAATAAATGGCGAAAGTTTGGCGGTAGTACAATAATTATCATACTTCACTTCTCTGATGCAACAACAGCTGATCGATCATCACACTTTAGATAAATAAATAAAAAGTATACTTTTCTTTTCTTGCTGAATCTTTGACATAGCATAACTTTATCTGGAGATTTTAGCGCTCTTCCTCTAAATTCGTTTATAATATTTGTATTTCATGTCTATTTACTGTTCAAACATAAAACGAATAAAATTTAAAAACAATGTAATGTACAGATCTCGCTTTTTCCGTCCCCCGATACTTCAACATTAATAAATCTGCAACAAATTTTGAAAATGAGAATTGTCTTGAATTCGTCTGCGGGGGTGGGTTTTCTTAACAGGATGTCGAAATGCACGGAATGCCGGGTTAATATTTCGATGGGGGAGTTATTTCATTGGGAAGGCCTGGTCCTGGGCTCCAGCTTCCAGGGCCGTTCCCATGGAAACAACAGTGACGTCACGATCTTCCATATTGATTCACCAAACTCCGTACTCGACCTCACTTTCTCTTTCTCGCCCTTTCCCACTCTCCAGGACGTCGTTTTATCTCGAGAATCGGCCACACTCGGACCGCCCTTCGACGACCCGACCTGGGTTCATTCGAGACACCCTCGTCCCTGAGGACCAAGACAACCACAGAAATGACAGTCTCGACATTCCCACACGATTTGGATACAAGAAATTAAAAAACAATACATCTCTTATCCGTGCAGCAATTTTTTAGATAACACCTAGACAAACACATTCGCTCAGAATTATCTATTAATGACAGAGATGAAATCCTATGTTTATTCCCTTATTATTATAATAAACGTATTATATAAATGGTTTCATTGCCACTCTGTATGGGTTCAGAATGAGCAAAAATATGGCTTAAGTTCAGTAGATTATCTGGACACTGGTTTTTTTAAAATTGCAACTTCGTAATTTTAAATTTTTCTTGCAAACCTTTTCTAACTGAAATAAAATATTCAGCTGAATATTACTAGACCAACATTTGGTAACTAAGTTTTAGTTCAATTAATTATTCCTTTCATCTCGACCAAGGCATTAGATCAAAAGAATAACTATCTGAAATAATTAATGTGGTCAATTATGACCACCGCTAAACATTTTCATCTAAAAATTAAACCATAACATTGATAAATATTCCAGAAACGTTTTAAATTTTAAATAGCTAGAAGAATTTTTTTTATTTACTACAAAATTGGTTTATTTCGCCTTAGCACAATCCATATTGGATTTTGGGTAGTAACAATACTGTAACGCGCCCTAAAAGTAAAATTATCTCAGAAATATATCTTTAAATAAGAGACGAATATACAAAATGAAATTATAACGCAGGGAATTTTAAATTTTAACTTTTTCAATGGCTTGGCAACTTCCAGATTGCCTTTTTAAATGGAGAAATACCGTCACCCAGGGGCTCATATGACCTCAGCTGTTTCGAATCACTCTTTACAAAACTAAACCAATTAAAATGGTATTACATTAAATCTATTAATTTTTCTTATTACATTTACTTATACTTCATCATTATTTTATTACTTCAATATTTCACTGTTACTTACTTCAAATTATTTATTAAAATGTAATTAATATCAGTAAGTTCAAAACTTCAGTAAAAGTTGAATTACATATAAATTTTATTAATGCTTTATTAATTATAGTAAACGAATTTATTATTAGTAATAACCATATGCACGTTTTAGAATTGATTTGGTATTTTCTACCATCTATAAAAAATCAATTATTGGCTTAATTTAATACATAATTAACAATTTATTTGACCTATGGTGTTTTTTCTAATTTTAGGTTTTTCGTGAGTGAGAAGCGAGACTGAGAGAGGGAGTAAAAGCGAGAAAAAGAAACAGATACCGAGAGAGAGAGAGAGAGAGAGAGAGAGAGAGAGAGAGAGATTTGTTATCAGTACTCTCTGTTATAGATTGTTGATTTTTTTACGGAACGAAATAGAGATATTTAGAAAGATAGATTGAAGATATATAGACAAAGCAAGCACAAAATAGGAAAGTGAATGAGATAGTGAAAGAGAGAGAGTGCATTAGATAGAGATATATAAATAGGTAAATGTGTGTGTGTGTGTGTGTGTGTGTGTATGTGTGTGTGTGTGTGTACATAATATTTCGATAACGTTAATAACGAAGTTCCAACATTATAACGATTAACCAAAAGAAAGTTGATAGCGTGACAAATAAACGCGGCATATGTTTGTTCTTTGCCGATGATTGTACACGTTTTCTTTTTACAAAACATAATCTCAAACTGCTAATAATGGTTTTTAACCAAATTATTAAGATTTCCCCAGTAGTAATCAATAATACATCAATAATACAAATATCTTGACGTTGAAATGAGACAAAGGAAAAAATGACCAAAAGTACAAATCCTAATGCCTCTTAACTCGACGCAAACTGCTAGGCTCGGCTCATAAATAAAATTTGAATGAAAACAGCATAAATTAGAGAAATGTTCTCGTTTCTTCAACCACCCCAAACAACTTGGCGATTCTTTTTATTTATACAATTATTTTATTCGAAAAGAAAATTTTGTTTAGTTATTTTCATTCCAAACTCTATCATAGTTAATTAATCTGTGCGGTTTTTTAAATATGAATAAGATAGTGGAAATATGTATCCAAGCTCGACTGCAATGTTTTTCCTTCAAATACCTATGAAATATTGCATTGACATTAAGGTCATGCAAATTTATTTAAAACCGACTCTTCCTTAATTGCTTAATTTTGTCGGTCGCGTTGAGAACAGTATTTGTCCGTTTGTTCCCAGGAAATATATTAGTTAAGGATTTCCCTCCGACCTCAGGAAATATTGTACATAGGAAGATTTTGGGCGAAGTCCCCTTCGAAATGTTTAATGGATGTTCCAAACATGTTATTTTTTCACTGTGTCCGATTTATATTGATTTAACTGGAAATCTCAAAGTGAATTTAGGTCACTTAAATTTCTGCCGCAATGAGTGTCGAATGGTCCGTCATTTTATTAAATATACATCAAAAGGTTTTTCTAAATTTTCTTTGTTAGCAAAACATTTTTGTCAAAATTTTTATATTAAAACTTAACATTTCATTAAATACTCTTCAAAAAGTTGTCACCGAAATCCATGAGGACTTGGTATCAAACTTTGGGGATCAACCAAGCATTCTTGCTCCAAACGCAACCGAAGGTCCGCAATCCATATTCCTTAGAAGATGGCGAAACGCCAAACCAGCCAGGATAGTCAGACCAATGGCAAAAACTGTTTGTACAAGAAAATATATTTACTGATGATGAACATGGTCACTAGGAAGTCGGCGTTTTTTGTTCCTCAAGCACTGCAGCCTTCTGGCTTATTGTACTTTCCTAGTTTCTTAGTTCAGTGCTGAATCCAAAGATGTGTGTATGACCTTACACAGCGGTTGTTAGACCATCATAGCCTACGGATCAGTGGTTACAAAGTCATTACAGCTAAGGACGGTTCAGATCCTCAGTACTGTTCAGAGACTGGCGTGTCTGAGCATCACTGGGGCAATGAGACCAACCACCCACGGCTGCCCTTGAAGTCCTTCTGAATCTACCACCACTACTCATATTCATCCAAGCCAGAGCCACAATTCATAGGCTAATCCTTGAACAGGCTTCAATAGCCTTCTCTCATAACAAGGAGCAACTAAAGCTTCAAGGGGAGCGTCAGCTTGACAGAACTTCGGGGATGCGTACTGATGCCATGACTTCTAAATTTAATTTTAACAAAACATTTCTAATCAAAATACAGAGTAGAGCAGACTGGGAGAAAGGGTTAATGCCAACCATATCTGGTTCACTGGTGGCTTCAAAACGAATATGGGCCAGGAGCTGGCATTTATGAAAATAAACCAATGACTAGAATTCATTAAGTCTTGGACAATACGCGTCCATTTTTGAAGGGGAATATGTGGCTATTGATCACTGCTCCAGGGGGATAAAAATGCGGGGGTTCGTTAATAGAAGAATAGCCATCTACTCGAACATCCTGGTTGCACTGAAGGCAATTGCCGCATCGACTGTAAAGCCCAGAGTTGTTTGGGACTGCATTAGAGCCATGCACACATTGGAGAAAATAACAAAATTAGCCTTGTCTAGGTGCCAGGGCACACAATGCAGAGGAGCAGCGAAGAGACCGATAAATTGACCAAGGACACATATTAGCCCTGAACTCTTTTGTGGCTTACCAAACTGCCAAGTATCGGATCCATTAGACAATGGTTAATAATAAGTTCTCCTCAACGTATGTAGCCATGGGCACAGGCATGCGTAATAGTTTCTCAAAGGACCATCGCAGAATTTAACGGCAGAACTACTAAATCTAGAACTTGATATGATTAGAATAATAGTTGGACTGCTGGACACTGCAGACTCCGGAGACGTATGTATAGACTCGGAGTGGAAGAAACAAGCCTGAGCAGATATTGCCAAGAAGGAGAAAAACAGCGAAACAAGTCTTCTGTTCGTACGAAGAAAAAAAGCTTTGGGTCTCGTAAAAATCCTTAAACTTAACGAGGAGCTGTAGTTAACAATGGAGATGCACAATACTGGTCGCGGTGCACAGGTTGTAAAGATGCCGGCTCCTATATAATCTAATCTACTTCAGTGCTCCTACCATAATAATCACTACTCCTTTTCTTAAGGAGTACGAGGTAATTGACTGGCGTTGTTACTATTCTTTTCGCTGCGTTTTCTTTGGATTTCAGGTTATGACCCCATTGAGCGGTTGCTTCGCATTCGAAGATGATGGGTAATAGTGTCTTCCTACTCTTTAAATAACCTACACATGGGGTCATCATCGAACGTAGCCTTGTTTTGTAAATGTTTTCACAGATGTCAATGACCTGTAAATGATCCTATCACTCCTGTGAGTTTAGCCCTCTCTAACTGTAGCACTGGGTTTGCCAGTCTGGTGAGAGTTGTTTTAGCATAGCTTTACTATGACTAGCACCTCTATAGTTGATCCACGTTTCCTTTCTGTCGTTTTTTTGATTCATACAGGTGCAGTTTTCTGTGTTTTTCTGTTATCCCAGGAATAGGGTCATGGTCATGGAAATCCTCCTCTGAGAACGTGCCTGATTTTCCTTTACGCAAAATTTCTGGTCCTCACATCAACAGGTTGTGTTTCCCCAGTTTGAAGATTTTGAATGCGTTCACTGACTAATTTTAATGTAATTTTTTTACATGCTAATGCTTTAATTAACTGCTTGGTTATTCGATTTTATGAGGATTCATTATCAATATACTATCTTTTATGATTTTTTAAGGCACAAGCGTTGATCGCATGTATTTCAGGTTGAAAGACCGAGGTGACTCACTTACGTAATGCTTGCTCGAGTTTTGAGCTTGTGCGTCTGATCTGCACTTTTCATTTGTTTTGTAGGTTTCTGAATACCATATCATTGCTCCTCCTGAATTCTTCTATTTTGTTGAGATTTTAGAGGATGTTTTAAGAGTGTTTCCGGATCATGTAATCAATCCCCATTTCTAAGAATGGGTGTCTGATTTTAATAATTACTGTTTTGTGTCTGAAGCTTTTAGCCCCTATTCATTCGATTGTTTCGTATATTGATACGTAGGGTTGCCAGCTTTGTATGGTGCCTAATGTTTGGATAGGTTGTTTTAGGCTGAGCTTTAGTGGACCACATTAGTGAGCCATAGGATGGACCATTTTCGGTTTTAATCCTCAAGACATGCCTAAGTTGTTTCTTGTGGTCGTTAGCTATATTTTGATTTTTGTTATCTGCTGCGGGTGAGGGTTCCACGTTAATTTCTTATGAAACATTATCCTTAGGTATTTAACCTAGTTTTTTAATTCACTACTTTCGTGGTCCACTTGACCAATTAATACATGACAATTAATTAAGGTTTTTAGTTGAGATGAAAAAAAGTTAATGGCCCGAGAGGGATTCGAACCCACGACCTTCGGCTAGATACGTCGCCGCTCTACCACCTGAGCTATCGTGACCTAGTTTTTTAACTGCAACATTTCATTATAGAAGCATAAGCCTTGAATTTCTATCTTTATTTTCTGTGTACTTGCAATTTGCATATTGTTGAGGGGTTTGCTTTAAGTCGTGGGCACTTTTGCTCAACGGTGTTGAGTGCTCTTTGGGTGAGCTCTTTTAATGTCAAAGCCAATTTTCCCCTGACTAGCATAACAACGACGTCTTAGCCTTGGGTATATTTACAAAAAAAAAAAAATAATAATAATAATAATTACAATATAAACTAAGTCTTGGAGTTATGGTTTCTTTTGCACATTTCCAAGTATGCTTTTATACTAAACTATTTAGCACAGTTTTTAAAAGTTTTGTTATAAATAAGTGTTTTACACGTTTCAAGCCATGCCCTGGGTCCTCTTCAGGATGAAACTAAATCTTTTTTTTCAACAGAGTTTTTTCAAGAGATGCCAAACATGGGTCGCAAAGTTGTAAAAACTGTGATTTATAATCAAATTTAAAAAGCAATCTATAACAGTGACAAAAACAGTGTATTAAAAATTAACGTGAGTGTTCTGAAGTATAGGAGACAAATAAATGGAATAAGATTCCTAATAAAAGTAGATCTCAGTCTAATCTGTAAGTTGACCGTAATTAATTTATTATTATGTTATCACGGGATATGAAAGTTGAAATATAGAAAAATCACGTGAACAATTTAAATCGAGAAAAATCTATTAACATGTAATTCAATATATTTTGTAAAGAAATATGCCGGGTACTTCCGTTAAGAAGGCAAGACTAATTGTTCAACTGAGTTTAGTTATTAGTAATTAGTTTACTAATTAAACTAATGAAACGTTCAAATAAACTTAATTTACTATAGAATAATTTTATCTAAAGTCCACCTACAAAAGTAATTTACAAAATTTCTCCAAAGGGAACTCGAATATTCAGTTTAACACAAGTTTACAAAGTTTGACGTAAATTTCATATTCATTAAAACTCCGCTTTTAACAATTGAACAAACTCATCAACGTTTTTATAAATTTTATTAAACGGGAAAGCCGAGCTGAGTAGAGTTGAGTCCTAATCGAGTTGGGCCAGATGAAAAATGACACTTGACGTTAACACAGTGTGCTCCTGTAAGTTGATTACCATTGTTAATTTCATTTCCAAGTATAATCGCCTCAACCGTGTGTTAACAATTACGAATAATTGGTAGGGCGTTAAAATGTATTAATCAAGTCATCAAGCTGATTCAGAGATATTTCCGTTCCGACTTTACGTATTTTAAGCAAGCAAGCATCTTTTTCTCTATTGTAAATTAAAAGCTTGAACGTTTACATTGTAAAGTTTATCCGCGGTAAGTCAGTCGAACAGACTCAGAAAAGGATAAGGACTAGAACGGTAACCTTATTTTTTGAAGGAATATGGTTTTAACTTAGTTAAATCATTATTCGGAAATGGTGTGATGTAGGTTTCAGAAAAACATTTTTTTTTATCGTGCCAACGTTTCGATCTTTATTGAGATCATCTTCAGGGCCTGGGATTTACAAACATTGTTTAAATTTGACAAATACATGTAGGATGTGAAAAAAATTATTTAAATTATTAAATGTAAACAATGTTTGTAAATCACAGGCCCTGAAGATGATCTCAATAAAGATCGAAACATTGGCACAATAAAAAAAAATGTTTTTTTGAAACCTACATCACACCAGACCGCATCTAACGATTTCTGAATAATTAATTGTTAAAATTATATATTTTCAAAATTTCAAAAACTATTAGTAAAAGGCTTTCTGCAGTGAACGATACGATATTGCACTTCTCTGTCCATGTAAATGCAAATCAATTAGAATCGGTATACAGAGCAATTACAATGATGACACGATTACACGACATTTGAAAAATGGCAAAAAGGATGGAAAATTCAAAAGGTGCGGTTGAGATGGGAGGTTAGTGTCCGAGTGGATCGAGGTCACGATAGCTCAAGTGGTAGAGCAGCGGCATATCAAGCCGAAGATCGTGGGTTCGAATCCCGCTCGTGCCATTGACTTTTTTATCTCAACTAAAAACCTTAATTAATTGTAAGATTGGTCAAGCGGACCACGAAATTAGTGAAATTAGTATTTTTATATTCAATCAAAGTATTTCTACTCACAAACACTTTGACACAGACCAGAAACTTTGTCCACCTCTGCCTTGGGTGTCGTTCCCCCCTATTGAACACATTTAACTCACACAAGCTTGAGAAAAAAAAGAATTTGTGAGAAATAGACGTGTTTTTCTCCAGTCCCAGTAGGTCTCTTTGGCTAGCGCTGAATGCTGCTGGTACATGTGAAAACCGCCAACACTGGCACACAAGATGAGGTATTCAAAGGTGAGAAGCCCGCGTCGTGGCGGGTCTCCGGATGAGAATGTGAAGCCAGGGCTTTGGCACTAGGGTTAGGCCAGATCGAGAGCTTGAAAAGCGGGCTGTGATATTGCATGACTTGAAGGAACCTCACAGCTTTGGATTGACATCTTCGGATAAGTTGGAATGCTTTAGTTGACCTTTGAAAGTTGATTGTATGGATTTCGAAGTCAACCTTTTGTAGCTCATTTAATAAAACACAACTGGAGATGATGAAATGCCGATAAGCGTCTGGCAGAGGAAACCAGCAAGGATAGGCAGAGATGATCGGTAACGATCCAGTTATCGGTTTATCTCCTCCTCTATAGACCATATAGAGATATTTCTCTATAGTTAAAATTCATCATTAAATTTTAAAAACCGATGGACAATGCGAAGCTTAAATAGGCCCTAAAACGGCAGCCGAAGTCAGACTTCACATTATCCTCAACAATAACAAGTGTTATTTACCGAACCATTACTACGAGTTCTCGGAATGAAAGAATCTGTCGGACAAGGTTATCAGTGTGAGAAAATTTTCTTGCGAAAAACACACGGTTTGTACTATAAAAAATGGTTTCTTGGCCTCGTGTCACACATAAAGCCAAAAGAGATTTTCAAGGATCGGGAAATTCCATGGGAAATCATACGACGACAGATGTTG
Organism: Cimex lectularius; assembly: GCF_000648675.2. Taxonomy (NCBI): domain Eukaryota; kingdom Metazoa; phylum Arthropoda; class Insecta; order Hemiptera; family Cimicidae; genus Cimex; species Cimex lectularius. Next base: position 593,149 of record NW_019392788.1, on the reverse strand, counting down.
AACACAGAAAGGCTCAATTCGTTTCATTTTTTATCAGACATCATCACCCAGCATGGCATATAGGATTTTCCATGTTGTTTGAAGTCGCCAATTATTATCATGATATAAAGGGGTCCGACCCCTTTGTTCCATTACCGATGTAAATCTCTTTATAATATAAAAAAATGTCGTTTGATATATTTTTCATCTCATGTTCTTTTTTTATTATGTTGCGTCTGTACAATTGACTTTCCATGAAACCATTCATTTTTTTCTGTAGTGAAGAAAGAGTTTGTAACGAATGTTCACTTGGGTTATCAACTCACATTTACTGATTTGTTTTTTATATTTTATTTATAAACCCTCCCAACCGTACACACACCAGCCTTTTTCCTGCATTGTCCGAAATCCTTGAAAGACTCATTTTAAAGGGATTAATTTCCACCGTGAATACTCATAAAAAATTCCCTCTTACCAATTCGATTTCCGTTTTCTTCATTCTGCGATTCAACAGGGTTTCAGAGTTTTCGACTCCATCTTCTTGGCTCTAGAGAACCGAGAGTATTGCTTGGGTGCGTTTTTAGGTGTAGCATTGATAAAAATAGGGTTCGACACTCGGGCTTGCTTTATAAACTTAAACGCTTCCTACCAACTCTTACTTATCTTACTCTTAAGTTAGCCGAGAGCTATTTCAAAGTGAAATCGGCAACGTGTTCTCGGAAGTCAGACCGATACAAGTCGTCGTCTCACAAGGGAGCATTCTTGGCCCCATCCTTATATCATCTATACTGCTGACCCATCTTCACATCCCAATAGAATCATTACTACTTACGACACCGAAATTTTCTCCTCTAACTCGAATCCATCCAAGCTACCTTCAACATCCATGAAATCCTCTGGTTGTTGAAGGCTGATGGAAAAATTGGAAGGAAAGTCTGATGATGAAAAATGTACTCAGTTACTTGTGTGTACTCACATCGAAAAAACAGTCTTGTCCCCCACTGTACAAGAACAATAAAGAAATAACGATTTTCATATAAGTAAAATACTTAGGACCATACATAGACAACAGACCGACGTGGAATCTTCACACATGACTTAGAGCCAATTCAGCTTGGACAACTATGAAAACGTCTAGGACCGAATTCACCAACATTAAAATAACCGTATACAAGACATTACCGCCACCACTTTGGATATAAGGGCTGGAACTGAGGGGGTGTGCAACTAAACCATCCGAAATTCAATTTTTCCAATCGAAAGTGCTCAGTAAAATCGTCAGAGATCCTTACTAACCTCACTATCCATAACGACCTCAACATTCCTTTTGTCCACGAACTGATCCGTTCCCTATTCCAAAAGTTTCACACCAACCTCTCGATCTATCCGAACAGTTCGAGCCCTGTCTACACATTCCTTAATCCCTCATCGTGAGTGCCAGCCTTGGATTGTTTCTCTTGGAATGTGTCCATCGCTGGGACCGAGTAAAAAAAGTTTTGTGATCACGTTTGTAATTTGTGTGGTGTTTAGTGACCATTACTTTATGATTATTTGGAGGTAGTGAGATGCGGTCTGGTGTGACGTATTAGAAAAATATTTCTTAAATATTATCTTCAGGGCTCAAAATGTTTGTTTTCCGTGTAGATGAATCATTCTTGTCTGTCGTGTTGAGAGGCCTAGCCTGAAGATGATCTCAGTAAAGATCGAAACGTTGGCACGATAAAGAAAATGTTTTTCTAAAACCTACGTCACACCTGACCGCATCTCACGACCTCCAAACAATTTCTAATTTGTATGTATAGCGCACAAAGAAAATAATGTAAATAATATTTAACGATCTTTCATCATCGACCGCGATGAAATGAGCCGGTTTGTTTAATTAATAATACGGCCCGATTACGGCAACAATTGCGCCGGATCCAATAAATCATTAATTGTTTACTCTCTCTTGTACATATTTACAAATATCCAAACGCGTTGAGCGCCAAATAGAGTGGCGGATTGCCATTGTGAATACTATAATCCGCTTGCAGCCCTCCTTATCAATCCGCCGCGCTGTACGGCACTCAAGTTTGGGTGGGCTTTGCTGAGATAAGGGAAAAACAAAGCCGTGTAGGAAAGTTCAGTAAGTGCACACTCTCCGTAGTTTTAGAACTGATAACGTCTTAACTCCTTTTAACTTTCTTCCAAAGATAACAATGTTTATACATGCCTGCTTATTTTAACAAGAAGAAGCTTAATTAAATAAACTGAAAATGTCGAATCGGCGTCGATGTAGCGGTTAATATTTTGACAAAGATTTCTGTTATTGTATTGGTTGTTTGCAGAATAATTCACAATTTTAATATACTAAAGAAACAGTTCCTTTACCTACATTTCAACTGATCTTATTTAGACTAGCCGAAAATAATTAAATATTGGCTAATTTTTAACATCCGTAAAACTTAAACTGGGAGATAATTTACAAAGAAACTACTTTGTTTGAACGATAGAAAAGTCCATCACACTTTTGTCTTAAATACTTATGCTTTAGTTCAGGTGGAGTCTGTTTCTTCATTTCGACAATGAAAGTTTCCAAAATATCCCAACTACCTTATTGATCAAAGCTTTTTGTGAATTTTGAATCTCCTTCGGCTGAATTCTTTACAATAAAATGCATCAGTATTAATAATAGTAATTAGTAATAATAAATATTTACAGATGTTATAAAGAAAATAATACAAATTTATCCGGGCAGTACTTACTTTATAACACACAAGTAATAGTAATAATAATAATAATAATTTTTTTAGAAATTGTAATGAAAATAAGAAAAATTTATCCTGACATTATATACACTAATAATAATAATAATGTGATCTGGCGAACTTGCCTATCAGCTCAACCGGCAGGGGAAAATTGAAAATCCGGTAAAAACACATACTTTTTTGATATTTTGAATATTTCATTAGATTCGAAAAGTATTTTCCAATATTGGTTACGATTTTTCAACCGATAGGTAATGAGATCAAGTTGAACTATTCGAGTATCTCAACTCGGTAACTCTCATCTCAAAAGCCTTCAAAACCTAAATCGTGTGCTCCGCCATATCTCTACAAGGCTAAGTTGCTTGAATTGAGAAATAGATTCTCAGGTTTAGACTGATTATTTCAGACAGGTCCAAGATCGGCGATAGTGTGGCATGTGCAGTGTATACCGAGGGAGTGTCCACCTTCTCGTCGTTGCCCTCTCATTGTAGCATATACGCAGCGTAGCTGCATGCGATTTGGCACCCACCCTGGGAGTCGTGACTCACTATGTGAGGAACTACGGCGACGACGGGTGGTATAGTGTAGTTTGAGGCTCGAGACCTCGAAACGGCTCACCTCGTGTTCTCATCCACGGCCCTTTTCTCAATCCGAGTTCCTTCATTTTATCCTGTGACCCCTCCCAACCGTTGGTTGCAAGGGGGGGGGGTATCCGGGCACAAAATATAGGTGCAGCCCAGAGGGCGTGGCAACCTCTCTGAAGCACAAGCTGTACTCGTGTCGGCCTAGGGACGGCATAAGCAGCGAGTGCCTTAGCAGAGTCACACGAGGGCACTAGATCCTGTCTGCATAGACGGGGGAGGGTGTATGGCCATCAGTACCACGGGGTAACTGAAAAGTTCCAAAATCAGCCCTAGTTACACTGGGAACGGTTACGTGGTGGTGCGTGGTGACGCCCCTGGTGGGAACTTAGACAGAGGCTGTCTTCTGCTTGTGACCTTCGTGAAGTTTGCGTATGGCCAGCGTTATTACCCCCGGCTTCACGGGCGACGGTGGATCGGACGGCAGCGTATAAACGTTGAGGACGCTATGATTATGCTGAAAAGACCCTCTAGTAGTGGCGGACGAGAACGGGAAGTGAATCGGTTGCTCCTACTCGAGTATGCTTTGCAAGCAAGTGTAGGCTGAGCTCGATTGGAGGCTTTTACCGTAGGCGGTACTCCTCTAGGGGGTGGTTAGCAATTCCACTTTAAACAAAACCGCGGCAGAGCGGATCCGGTAGTTTCTACGCTAGAGAAGCCCCAATACTCTGGGAGATAGAGTGGCCTTCTCTATCTAAGGAGTGCGCGGGAGTCCGGGCTGACGTATTTCGGCTTAGGTAGCCCTTTGCGCTCGGCATACGGTCTGATGCTTAATGCAGACCCGACCACTCGGAATGTGCAAGCGGGGAGTGAGGTTGTCTTGGCCCTTCGTGGCTGAGCTACCTCTACACCAATGCTGCGGCAGTAACACACTTCTGTCGTATGTGGAGGTGCGTCAGCTCTCATCTTGAGAATCAAAACGTTCGATAAGGCCGAATAGGCTAGGTGCGGGCGTTAAAGATCCTCATTGTCCTTTTTAGGACGACCGAGTATACGGAAAAGCATGTATGCGATTTGGCACGCACTCGAAGAGGTACAGAGGAGTGCTCTGCTCTGTACTCTGAGCGTTGTGTGGCCTATACGAGAAAGGTTCCCATCGTGCTCTTGTTAAAGAAATACGTCGAGATCTCCTCCGAAAAACATTTGTTGTTGTCTGGGTTCCGGACACGTCTATCTGATGGTAACGAACGTACGTACGAGGTGGCGACAGCCGGGAAGTCCCACCCCCCACCGGATCATCGTCGTCAGGCCCTCTGGCGCTAAGCTCGCGATGAAAAACATAATTTTCACAAAATTCTCACAGTCAAAAAACGGTCATTCTGTGGTTCTGTTACCCTAGGCTATCCAGAACCGGGCCTTCTATGTCAGGACCCAGTTTCTCGAAAACGTCTAACTGCATCTCGCAAAATTTCGGAGGCAACTCCCATGGCAATAGACGCATAGCGGTTGGAACGTCCATCATCAATAAGCGCCGCACCAAGCGCAACACCCTCAGCACTAAGTGGCATTTTTAAGTTTAAAAATCGAAATTAAGAAAACGAAGATAAAAACTAGATAGTTTATTGCTTCAGATTCAAATGAGACTGAGTAACCATTTTGAATTCCGTAAAAGGCAGAAATTGAAAAATAATTTATCCTTGTTTTGGATTAAGGATTGAACGTTACTTCTAATTGATATTCCCAATATAAAATATGGCATAAATAAATATGTATTGGTAAAATAAATAGACAAATTAAGGCCAGAATTTTTTTTATCGAGAAAAGGAACCAAATCAATTGGGTGGAATTTTTTGCCTGTCTATGTGTATGTATATGCATATCATTTAGTTTGTTTAATTCACTTGTGTCAGATATACGGTTGTGATTAAATTACACATAGTTTAAATTTTATATTGGGTAAATTGAAAAGAGGGACGCTCGGAATGCGAAAGACGAAGGTGGCCGTTCATTCGTTTGAATTTTTCATCTGGAACGGTTTGTTAAATAATTCATCCGAATTAGGTACGTGCTCGCCGGTTTGCACGGAGAACCTCGATTGTAAACATTTAGAAAAGATTTCTTCTCTTTCGGTAGATTGGCCGTGTTTCGCCGTCTCGTCTGGAAACAAATAGTTTTTGATATCCGGAGATTTTTTTCCCCCGTTCGTGAATATTGAACGGTGAAAGACGAAAGAGGGGAAGCGCCTTTGACGTTTACCAACGCCAATATTTCATCCTTCGTCTTCGAATTTACCCCAGGAAAAGCGAAAATGAAAAATGTTCCCCTTTGAAAATATACGCCTCCTTTCCATTCATCATACCGAGCGTTAATATCTTCAGAGCCCTGCTCTCATAACAGAATAAACACATAGTTTCTCATTCTTAACATTTATACCTATATTAAAAATAAAGTATATAAGAGGATACTTATCAAAAACAATGTATGTATGTACATGTGTATTGTAAAGATCCATCCGAATTGTTCACCGGGTTGTCACAACAACAAAACAACTCCGGGCACAATTTTGATTTACAACACTGACGTGTTGCATAAAGTATCTTCAGACGTGAGAAGAAAAGTAAAGGAGACTTCATACTATAAAGTGGAGGATAACTCTTGTAATGTGCAGAATGATTTTCAAAAAATCAGTCCAGCTTATTCGGGTTTGTTAAAATTTGTAAAAGAGAAGACGTCACAGGTGTGATTACGTTAACAATTCTTTGGTTTCGGCTAGAGATTTCGATTGTGTAAAAGTTATTAATAGTATGATTATTTGGAGATCGAAAGTTGCGGTCTTGTGTGCGTAGGTTTAGAGAAACTTTTTCTTTATCGTGCCAACGTTTCGATCTTTATTGAAATCATCTTCAGATCCGGGGATTTGTAAACGTTGTTTAAATTTTACAAATACGTGTAGTATGTGAAAAAAAATGAATTTATACAATGCTAGAAATTTTAGATTCAATCAAAGTGTTTGTTTTCTGTGTTGATGTGTCATTGTTGTGTGTCGTGTTGAGAGTGTTATTGAGATATTGATGTTTTATGTATACGTTGGATTTTGAAGGAAGTGGGGATCGAAATCCAGTTTTCTATGAGGAGGCTGCTTCTTTGAGGTGAAAGGGACCGACAATGTAAAAAGTATATATAAATACAAGTAGGATGTGAAAAAAAGTGAATTTGTACAATGGTAGAAATTTTAGTACCAACACAGCATCAATTACAGAACAGATACATGTAAACTCAGTCGCAGCTATGGTAATATCATTAATCAAATTCAATATCGATAACATACATATAACATCATCACATCACACAAGACATATAATGTAACATATAAAACAATCATTACATTCCTCACATCAAACATTTCTACATAGTCTAATTCATCAACAATTTTCCTTTCCCTAATTGTCTCCGTCTATATATTCCTGAAAGGATGTTCAGGCCGAACCATTGCCCATTCTTTCCCATTATCGGCTCCTTTCACCTCAAAGAAGCCGACTCCTCAAACAAAAATGTCTTTCTATCCCTATTTCCTTCTCCATCCCTTGAAAATCCAACGTATTTAAACATAAAACATCAGTATCTCACTGGCACTCTCAACACGACACACAATAATGACACATCTACACGGAAAACAAAATCGGTGGAACGGTGAGAGTACATCTAAATTGGTGTAGGGTGCTAAAAGTGTTGGTAAACAAATACTTTGATTGAGTCTAAAATTTCTCTCATTGTATAAATTCATTTGTTCACATCCTACATGCATTTGTATAATTTAAACAATGTTTATAAATCCCAGGGCCTGAAGATGATCTCAATAAAGATCGAAACGTTGGCACGATAAAGAAAATGTTTTTCTAAACCTACGTCATATCAGACAGAATCCACACACACGCGCGCGCGCACGCTATTAAGAGTTACCATTCCTTTTTTTTCTTCAAAAATATTTAACTGAAGAAATTTTCAGCTCCTAAATTTTCGAAATAAAATAATTAATGCCACTTTACTACAAATTGAAAAAATATAAACAGTAAGTAGTTACCTGTGCTAAAAAGTGGTATTTGTTTATAAAATAACTGATAATTGTTGTTAATTTGTTTGAAAATATATGCCCTGATGATGAGCTTGAAGCCCGGGTCAAAAGCTTTGCAAAGTTGGAATTTTGTTTTTATTCAACCCTTCGACCATAGTACTGATCATACATCAAATTAAACCTCAACTGGTTGGATACCATCTGTTCAATAGTTTTTCACTCTACATAAAAATACAAATCTACTGATAATAATAACCTTGAAACACGTGCACTACCAAGGTATAAAACACATTACTTAAAATTACCTAATTCTATTTTTCAGCCTAGTATGTATCATCAAAAACATTTCCGTTAAATTCGGGGATGCAACGTCAGTTAACCTCCTACTGTTAGCAGTGTTATCGTATCTGTTCCCAAAACCCGAGAGATTTGATTAAACATTTAGATTAGTTGTACAATTAAATGTTTATCGAAAAGGGATAAATGAGAGCGTGTAGCGAATGTTTGCCTTTTGTACCGACTTACTTTAATCTCGTCGAATATTCAGGCCACCGGAGGAAATTTAATTTCGCTTCTTCTCCGTGGATTACGTTATTTTACATTCTAAAAGGCACAATTGAAATCTATTCAACGGCCTTTTGTGTAAATATCGATGTTTTTGGGCATCGCTGGGCTTTCAAACAGAAAAACATGTTTTCCTTTCAAAATGAAAAGGCTTGGGTTATTTATAAAAACGGATCTTTAAAGTTTGGCAGCATTTACACGAAAACAATATTTAAAAAGGTTATTTGTGGAGGAAACAGCCTACATTCTACCAAATCTCTCTCTCTCTCTCTCTATATATATATATATATATATATATATCTTTCTGTCTCTTTCTTTTCTACTTCTACTCCCTCTCTCAGTCTCGCTTCTCACTCACGAAAAACCTAAAATTAGAAAAAACACCATAGGTCAAATAAATTGTTAATTATGTATTAAATTAAGCCAATAATTGATTTTTTATAGATGGTAGAAAATACCAAATCATTTCTAACACGTGCATATGGTTATTAGTAATAATAAATTTCTTTACTATAATTAATATAGCATTAATAAAATTTATATGTAATACAGCTTTTACTAAAGTTTTGAACTTACTGATATTAATTACATTTTAATAAATAATTTGAAGCAAGTAACAATGAAATATTTAACAAGGTTATTTGTGGAGGAAACAACTTACATTCTTCCAAATCTCTCTCTCTCTCTCTCTCTCTCTCTCTCTCTCTCTCTCTCTCTCTCAATATATATATATATATATGAAAAAAGAAATTTTCAGAATTTAATTTAATTTAAATTTGTTGGTTTATGGTAGAAAACAATTCCGTTGTTTATTAATAAAAAAGCACTAATATTGCTTAACACACAAACACATTACTTATTTATTTTATTTTATTTATTCATTACTTATTCATTAATTTTGAATAATATATTTTTTATAAAAAGACATATATATAACATTTATATTCATATTTTATAAACATTTTATTAAAATCGTACCTTATATTGTATTAAATTTATAATTTGTTATAATCCATATTGTATTTTAAAAGACGACTATCTTGCATCTGTAGTTTAAGTTAATTTATACACATTTTTGTTTTATTTATAAGTAATATTAAAAAAAGACAACCGATATATATATATATATATTAGTTACATTCTACATACAATACAAATAATTGAGTAAATTATTATTTTTTATTCAGAAATCGTGAGATGCGGTCTGGTGTGATGTAGGTTTCAGAAAAACAGTTTCTTTATCGTGCCAACGTTTCGATCTTTATTGAGATCATCTTCAGGGCCTGGGATTTACAAACATTGTTTACATATAAACATTACATTTTGAATGTGGAAAAGTGAATTTATACAATGCAAAATATATATTTTATATATTCAATCAAAGTGTTTCTACTCACTCAAAATGTTTGTCTTCTGTGTATTTGTGCCATTCTTGCGTGTCATGTCGAGAGTGCCAGTGAGATTTTGCTATTTTGTGTTTATATACGTTAGATTTTTTCTTGCATCTCTTATTGGGGCGATATAATCCGTACTGCTATATTTGATATACTGTTTGATTTGAAAAATGGCAAAAAAGGAAGGAAAATCGAAAGGTAGGTTCAGATGGGGAGTTGGTGTCCGAGTGGATCGAAGTCCACGATAGCTCAAGTGGTTAGAGCATCGGCGTTATTGAGCCGAAGGTCGTGGGTTCGAATCCCGCTCGTGACACTAACTTTTTCATTTCAACCAATACCTTACATAAAAAGTGTAATTACAAAATGTAATCTCAAACCAAAACAATATCTAATCATCAAGCATTGTGTTCATTTAATTTATTGGGTTGTCCGGAAAATAATGCAGGATTTTGGTATTAAACAAAAAAAAAGAAACTAGTTACTTTAAAGCAATGTTCTTTAATCATTCCCATACTCTCAATACATTTCTCCCAACGTGTTGGTAACTTATTAATTCCGTCTGAGTAGAATTCAGAATTTTTAGAATTGATAAAGTCAATAAATGCATTTTCCAGTTCCGTTTGATTTTTGAATATTATGTGTTGTAAGTAGTGGTCCAGGTGTCTAAAAAAATGGTAGTCAGTAGGCGAGAGGTCCGGAGAGTAGGGTGGGTGAGGCAAAGTTTCATAGCCAAGCTCCAATAATTTTTGTGACGTTACACGTGACACATGTGGTCGAGCGTTGTCATGCAACAAAATGGGCCCTTTCCGATTGACCAAAGAGGGCTTCATTACTGCCAATTTCTGATGCATGGTATTAATTTGGTTACAGTATGATTCAGCATTGATGGTTTCGCCAGGATTTAAGAAGCTGTAGTGTATTAAACCAAATGAAGCCCACCATACCGTAACCATTACCTTTTTTTGATGAGTTGGGGGCTTTGGAAAATGTATTGGAGCTTCTCCTTTGTCGAGCCACTGTCCAGAACGTCTAGTGTTATCGTAGAGAATCCACTTTTCGTCACATGTAACAATTCTGGCCAGAAATGGGTCATTTTTGTTTCGACAAAGAAGTGATGCACAAACATCAAAGCGCTGATTTTTTTGGCGATCGTTTAATGAGTGTGGAACCCAATTTTCGAGTTTTTTCACTTTTCCAATCGCCTTGAGGTGGTCAGCGACGGTCGTTTTACTGACTTTGAGTTGCTCTGCAAGTTCTCGAACAGTTGTTTTGGGGTTTTCTTCCACCACTGATCGCAGAACATCATCATTAAGAGAGGAAGGCCTTCCACGACCTTCTTCATCTTCAAGGCTGAAATCTCCCTCCCGAAATTTTTTAAACCACCTTTGCACAGTGCACTCATTAACACAACCCTCGCCCCAGACTTGGTTAATGTTTCTAGCCGTTTGGGCTCCGCTTCGGCCGAGTTTAAACTCGTAAAAGAAAATCGTACGAAATTCTCGCTTTGACATTATAAGGATGACTGAATTATTTCCAAGTAGCGGAATGCTACAGAGGTAAACAAACAATATCATTTGGAAGAGGATTAATAAGTGTTGACATTCATACAAATGAGTAATCCTGTAAACGTAAACAGAATATTTTATATAGATTTTTTTTAATGAAAACTTAAAATCCTGCATTATTTTCCGGACAACCCAATATATATATGCTCCTATCTAGCAATAGCAATATTTATACTCGTTAAATAACACTTTTTATTATCCCCGTGGGCAACATGTAAAATAAAAACGCACTAAAACTCAGCCTAATAATCTAATTCCTTGATTAATTGGGACTCAGTGGTGTCCTATTATTGTATAACAGCGAATGCATTAGCTCTGAAATGACACAGTATCCTAATTCCCATGAATATAGATTTACACGTACATCTATAAAGCCATCACTTTCGGGCCATCATACTATATTAAAGCTACTATATATCAGACAGATTAACGTATACCTATGGTACACGTCCAGTGCATTAAGTGTCAAGTTGCCTTATGACGAAAAATACATACATGTCAAAATTATCAAATACCATTTGGAATGAAAAAATGTATTTTTAAGTGAGTTGATTCACAATCGTCCTAGGGAAATGCTAAACTGGCTGAGAGGCGATAGTAAAGCAACTCTTTGCAAGCGTTCCGTGTTTAATAAAATATAAAAAAAAGGAAAAAGGGAGGAAGTTCGACGTGTAAAGGTGTGTCGGGGGTCGGAGGGATAAAATAATTGGCCATTAGGGGGAGCCATTTATTGGCGTGCTGCGCGGCGAGGGGGCGGAGGAAGAATCTCTTTGAATCAGTGCCGGTCGGGTGAGCGACCACCCGGACGCCGACGGTCCCAGGGACGGATCGCAACAACACTCCTTGATTTCTACTTCTTCTCCTCAAATAAAAGCTCCCCACGTTCTCGAAATTATCTGCCGATTGTCCTCGGTGACGTGTGACACGTTTATCCCTGGAACACCGTCTTTGGGTGTATCGGGTCAATTTGATGGGATACGTGCTGATCCGGCACCTCGATTTGTCAAAACATATCGTTAATGATTTATTGTTTGAGGGAAAATATTGGATTTGATCTCGTGATACAAAACACAGAAAACGCGATGCTAAGGAGTCAGGGAAACACGTCCTCCAACGTAAAAGATTTAAAATAAAGCATTTAAAATTGCTTGAAGAAGGGTATCAAAGGAGTTTTCTCTATCTCTGATAGGAATTTAAATTTAAAACACAAAACAAACAAGATTCGAGAGTAGAAAAGATGAATGATGGAGAGAGTGCGGTGTTCAATCCTTTTTTTTTTAAAGATAGTTCCTACTCACAGTAAATTGTTTTCCAACGATCAGGATTTCGAGCTTTTAGCTCATTATCAGGTTGAAGGATTTCTACAACCACGCCTCTTGACATGAATTGCAAAAGTGAGCCCGCTGATACCCCCTCCAACGCGACGTTCCAATGGGAAGCTGGTTTTTTTAATGGCGCTCAATTTGAAGTGCGAAAAGCACGTATAGCACAAATAACTATTATAATAGTAAATACTGTAAGAAATTAATTATAAATTGGTGATTAAAGATAAAATATAAAAAATTAGAATAATACCTTTATATTATTACATTATTATAAAAATAATAACAATTAACATAATTAATTTAATTATTTGGACGTTTAGTATTATTTATATACATATAATGTTCAATTTTACATTTTTTAATTTCAAATTTCTCGACCAATCTAGTTCTCTCCCTTTGTTGAAACTATGTAACACTGTTGTATTTAAATTTAAATTGAAATTTTGGTTTGTTTCTTTTAGCTGGTCCTTAAATTCCGAAAATTTGTTCGATTTAGGCAAGTGTTCTTTTACTCTCGTTTTTATTTCTCTGCCGCTTTGTCCTATATATTTAATATAACAATCATTACAATTAAGTTGGTAAACCCTGCTTTTTGCCAAGTTGTCTACCTTGCCTTTAGGTTTTGAGAGGATGTTTTTAAGTGAACCCGTACTTCTAAAAGCTATTCTAAAACCTGCTTGTTTAAAAATTTTATTAACTTTTTCGGATAATTCACCAATGTATGGCAAACAACGGAAACCTAATGATTCATTTACGGTGGGGTGGCTGAGTCCTATTGTTAATTCTTTTAAAGTTAATTTTTTAATTCTTTTAACTAGCAACCTATCGATAAATATTTCTAGATACCCATTGTTTTTTTGCTAAAGATTGTAATAGTTTCTAATTCTTTTTTATAGTTAGCAGGTGTTACTGGAAGTTTTAACGTAGGTCTATGAGCCAAATGAAACCAGCAGCCTTTTGGGACCATGGGTGGGGAAGAATCTGCTGGTATCGTCGTGTCTGTAGTTGTGAGTTTTCTACGTCTATTTTTGGTTAGGTTGTTCATTATGGACAATTTTAGGTCTAGAAAGTTCAAACAACCATCTTTGTTAATTTCCAATAATGAATGATAATCGAAGAAAAAAACGCCTTTCATTGCGAAAATCCATGAAATGGGACGGGGTTCTGGAATGAAAGCCTTAAAAAAAGAACGTGCCTTATCCCTATCGTACCACTTGTTCCATTCCTGTGACAGTTTTTTAGTTAGTACCCTCTTTATATCAGATTTGGGTATTTTGACGTACTGGACTTCTGGACCCGATGTAGCTTCCTTTTTCCAACTAATCGACAAATTCGTTATGCACCACTCCATAGTGACCGCGACACCAACAAAAGGTTACTTTCTTGTTTTTAAATTTAGGTCATATGTTTTCCCAACTATTTGGGTCCCCAGGTAGTCACATTTAGTCTTAAGGGAAAAATTATGGATTTGAAAAACTGACCTTTTGCTATCTGTCATTATACAAAACTCAGTTCCTTCTATTGTGGCAATATAATCAAGGCTTTTAAAAGAGCATACATTTCTGCGGAATTTTGATTGAGGGAAGCGTTATTTTACTACAGAATTGCTTAGTAGAATCGTAAATGGCACATCCGACTTTACCACTTATTATATCGAACCATCCGTAAAAATCAAGTGGTTATTGGGCAGTCGTTGATTCACTTCCTCTAAAAATAGTGAATTTGCAATATGCGGGGGATATTCTGCATAATCTTGTAAATAAATAGTATGTGGTGTACTAATAGATTTTTGATAGTCAAGTCGGTACACCGGGTGGAGCTGATGTTTATACATTGAAAATATATCAAGAATAGCAGACAAAAAGGCACATACTATTGGAGGGGGTTTCTTTTTCCTCCAATAACTCTCGATCTGAACCAACTCCGTCAATGCTGAAATTTTTGGTAAAAGTGCACTCTCAGAACGTTGCAAATTTAGTAGTTTATTTATGTCTAATTTTTGTATTCTAATTTCTGGAGGAGGCTCCCTCGCTTCCGCGCAAAGGACTACCTTAGGTGTGCCAGAATCCGCTTAATATATTTATTACTAAAGGTGTGAATTTTTTTAAAGTCCGTGCCTGACGCCAGTCCGTAGAAAATCGAACTGAAATCCAAAATCGATCTCGCGCCAGCAAACCTGCAAATTACATTGTACAGTTTTTCGCGTTTCGTTAGGGTATTCATTAATATGCGTAGTCCAAGTCATTTTGCGTTCTAGAGTTAAACCTAAAAATTTTACGTGGACTTTCACTGGGAATGTATATGAACCTATTTTTGTCCTACTTGGTAACTACTTTTCTTCTTTTATTGGAGGGACATAGAAATGATTTTATTTCAGATATATCCAATCCATTCTTGCTCAACCAGTCCTTAAAAGTAGGAATAAAATTAACTAGTTGGTTCATACATTGCGTTGTGGAATCACTTACCACATGGATACATATATCGTCAGCGTATTGTACTACCTTAATTCCCTCAGGAATTATTGTAGTTACGTTTGACACATACAGGGCAATTAAAATAGGACTAAGTATTCCTCCCTGAGGAAGTCCTTTAAAGGAGGTTCTTGGGCCCAGTAGTTTATCCTCTTTGTTCATTTTAAAGTAAATTTTTCTGTTGGTTATTAAGCTCGTGATGTTTACAATGAACGCAGTGGGGAGGCCTAACTTTTTTAGTTTGAGGTATAACGTGTGAAAGTTTAAGTTGTCGTATGCTCCACATACGTCTAAAAACCGCGCAAGAACCGTTTTGTAATGAGATAGAGCTATCTGTATGTCCGATAATAGTCTACAGGGAAAAGTCCCTGTGGGCCCAGGCAAAGTCCGTCCATCAACCCTGGTGCCTGGGGGTAACCAATGATGGAGGCATTATCCCTATTACCTTCCTTACCCTTCCTATCCCTTTCATTTTCCCTCCCTCTCCCCCTCTGCTTAGGCAGAGGATTCCTGGTTTACTGAACCCCCCCCCCAACAACCGGTGCATCAGTAGGGAGTTCGTATGACCTCCCAGGTAGGCGATCAGTCCCACCTTGAAAATAATACTGAACCACGGGAGTGGAGTATCCAAGTGGCTCCACTAATTGAGGTTGGACTCGTGGTGGTCGTGGTTTGTAAACAAATAGTACCTTAACTGGAGGGTACCGGCCAACCTGAGCTGGAGATAGAGTGCCTTCTCTATCTCTCCGGAGGTGGTGAAAGGCATGGCTAAAAGGCTCTGCTGGAAACCACAAAACTGCCTTTTTAAAGCACATGTATGGATGTGCCTTTTTTAGGGCACTTCTGAACTTGGTTAGTATTGCACCACCTCGCTAGCCAAGGGATGTGGTGAC
This sequence comes from Cimex lectularius, assembly GCF_000648675.2. Lineage (NCBI taxonomy): Eukaryota > Metazoa > Arthropoda > Insecta > Hemiptera > Cimicidae > Cimex > Cimex lectularius. The sequence goes on along the minus strand of NW_019392788.1, from coordinate 577,555 downwards.
AAGTCCATGCATGTAAAATCTTGCTGATGTTCTTTCGAGAACACTAGTCGCCTGAGAAGTCCCCTTGGGGATAAGTCCAGACGTTAAAGATCCTCATGGGTCTCAACGCCCATGAGTAAAGATGGGAACGTCTGTCCGTTACTAGCATCAGTTGAGCATCGACAACCGATCTATTTTTACGAAAACCGAATTGCGTTTGGGAAAGTACATAATTTCGTTCCGCCCACCATTCCAGCCTTAAGCCTTGTTTTCTAAATTGTACATTTTTTAAATAAGTTTGTTGTCGAAAAAAGTATAATTTTGGTGAGCGGTATGGTCGCTCTAATTATCGTTTCTCTCTCCTTCATTTCTCCCACCTCAATTAGCTTCGTTCCTGTCTTGTTCGCTTTTGTTCACCACGTATTTTTCGCCCTGACTTGTATCCGAGATATTTTTTTTTCATCCACTTATCTGCTGTAGAAACCCAAACATAAAGCCATCTATCGGTCTCGTCCCCTCAGGTGAGACCCAAGGAAGATAGAAAATATTTTTATTTGTGATGTTATTAATTCTACCTATTCTAGTGGTTCTCCATTTGCTGGTTAATTCTTTGTCATAATGATTATTACGGATTTAATAAACAAAATACAACTTAAAGGTTTGGACTGCAATATTTGTAAAGAAATGATACGCAGAATACCTTCAACCTAATATCACATCTGCTGTTGACATTAGAGACCGAGAGCTTTTAATGACTTGCAGTTGCGCTTTGTTCGAATAAGTTGCTCGAAGGGTGGACACCAAAAAAAAGTCCAATCAGAATTTCGATAATTCCAAAATCCGGTTCTATGCATGTCGTCTATGATTTTCTGTTTTGTGCTACGGTATGGTCTTGTCGAGAATGCAAATTCAATTGTTACTGCCAAGGTTTCGACCTATTTTAAGGTCATCATCATGGCAATACAACTTTCAAATAGGTCGAAAGCTTGGCAGGAACAATTGAATTTGCTTTTTCATCAAGACCATAGCATGATCCAGATTATTCGTTTCCTCTTTTTCTTAAGTTCACGAAATCGTCTGCTAACTTTCCTTTTATAATGCAGTCCTAACTCGTCTGGCTATTCGATTCAACATTCAATCCAACTTTTGAACAACTCTGATTTTGCTGTTATGACTTATTCATCAAAAAGCCTCTCTATATGCTTCCAGGGTTAACACAGTTGGCTCATTTCCGTCCTTTACCTCGTAGACCGTTATCTTACTTTGTAAATAATGTCCATGGGCCGCAACTTGAAGGGCGTAGGTAGAAGGTATTCTATATGCTTTTTCGCCCTTAAACGCGCAACTTTATGTCATTGCTCGAGGGTGTTTCTACCCGTGCTTAAATTCAATTAGCCCCTAACAGTTTTTTCTGGTTTTCATTAAAATTTTTCGTTTTCATTTTAAATTTTATTATAGTATTACCGTGCGTCAAAATTGCGCATACAATATAACAACTGCCGCGTCTTGTACCGTCTTGCAACCATGTTCGTAGGTTCTGGCAGAGCCAAGATAGTCTAGATTTCTAGTTTTTCCTTTGGCCGATTTTATTACGGATTTGAGTTTAAATTCAGCAAGAAATTGAGTAAATTAGGACGGAAAATACTTTCTTTGCAGTACTTTTCTCATAACCTTCCCATAGTCTATTTATTTGTAAATTATGAATAGTAAAGAAAGTTGTAAATAAATTGTTTAATTTTTTCAAATAAGCGTAAAGTTATTGTTTGAAAAACATATTAGATATTTCTTTAAAAAACCAAGTATAAAAGCCAGATGGGGCCTCTAATATTTGATGTTTACGCCCTTTAGCAAAATATGACCTTCTTTTTGTTCACTTATCCTCCTACACACTCGGCTGAAGAAGACCTAATTACGTTCGAGTACGAAGCTCAATGGGAATCCGAACCCCCTTTATTCCGAATTTTCTTTTATTTTATCATGAGAAAGATGAGGCGGTAAAATGAAGTAAACCCCTTAAAGAGCGGTTTATTTCTATTTTCTTCGGTCCCCGTTCCCCCTTCTTTCTACTGAAGACCCTTCAAAAAATGGACGATAAGAGGATCACTTCAGTTATGCTCATCTCTCGGGAAGAGTGGAAATATTTATTTTGAGAAATGGTTTTATAAATAAAATAACTGTCCTCAGAGCTCCAAGAGTGCTTAAAAATACCCGATATTTATTGTTCATTCCTTCGATCCATTGTGATTTTTTTTTTCCAAAAAGGGCTGATAACACAAAACATATCCCTAACTGAATTATGTTTCAATATTGTAATAACAGTTGCAACGTGACTTAGGTCAAACTGCAACGATCGATACATTAGAGACAAGGAAAAACTTTCCAACATATGGATTCGCGCTTTTACCGCATCCGGGCATTACTCCTGATCTTGCTCCATCGGACCACCACCTATCCCGAACATCGGCGTACTTACTTAAAACATAGTTCATAAGCTAATTAATCTTTATGTAAGAGATTGGTTTAAATGAAAAAGCTAGTATCACGAGAGGGATTCGAAACCACGAACTTCGGCTAAATACGCCGCTGCTCTACCACTTGAGCTAGTGACTTCGATCCACTCGGACACTAACTTCCTATCTCAACCCCGTATCTTGCCGAAGGTCGTGGGTTCGAATCCCGCTCGTGACACTGACTTTTTTTATCTCATCTAAAAACCTTAATTAATTGAAAAATTATTTTTCATTTTAAATTTTGCAAGAGTTTTCCAATAAGGGGTTTTGTTTTGGAGGTGTTCTGTGAAAAACCTTCAACTTTCCAGAACAATAGCGTAAGTATTAAGTTCAAGAAAGGGCATCGAAGGGGGAAAGTTTGGTTCGACGCGGCAAAGCCTGGGTGTAAAGTTGCCGTCATTCAGAGGAAAAACTCCGAAACAGATGGATTCACGCTTTTACCGCATCCGGGCATTACTCCTGACCTTGCTCCATCGGACCACCACCTATCCCGAACATCGGTGTACTTACTTAAAACATAGTTCATAAGTTAATTAATGTTTATGTAAGAGATTGGTTTATATGAAAAAGCTAGTATCACGAGAGGGATTAGAACCCACGACCTTCGGCTAAATACGCCGCTGCTCTACCACTTGAGCTATCGTGACTTTGATCCACTCGGACACTAACTTCCTATCTCAACCCCATATCTAGTCGAAGGTCGTGGGTTCGAATCCGGCTCGTGACACTGACTATTTTCATCTCATCTAAAAACCTTAATTAATTGAAAAAATATTTTTTATTTTAAATTTTGCAAGAGTTTTTAAATAAGTGGTCTAGTTCTGGAGGCGACAAATGAAATGGCCATGGAGAGCTTTAGTGAAGATACTTCGTTTTACTTATTAAATCCATTAATTTCCAAATAACTTATTTCAATTAGTTAATCTTTATGTAAGGTTTTGGTTGAAATGAAAAAGCTAATGTCACGAGCGGGATTCGAACCCACGACTTTCGGCTAAATACGGCGCTGGTCCACCTAGACCTATCGTGACTTCTACCTACTAAAATGGCAAAAAGGAGGGAAAATATGAAAGGTAGGTTGAGATGGGAAGTTGGTGTCCGAGTGGATGGGTTCGAATCCCCCTCGTGACACTAGCTTTTTCATTTCAATCAAAACCTTACATAAAGATTAATTAATTGAAAGAAGTTATTTGGTCAATCGTACCACGAAATATAATGGATTTAAATTGATGTATTGGATCTTCTTGAGGTCATTTTACAGGTGATATAACCTGTAAAATGACCTCAAGAAGATCCAATACATCAATTTAAACTACGGAGGTCGATCACTATCAACTAGTATAATGGATTTAATAGTTCATAAATTAGAAAAAGTTTTAGCTGAAATTTCAGTCAGTTTCTAAAATCTACACAGTAGTACCAGCGGGGAATTGGGAAGCTGGCCTATGTTACAATTGTACTTTAAACTTCTAAAACGGTCAGTTTTTCTACCTTTATGCGAATCTAGAAGTCTCTTTGGAGCTTCTATATTACTGAATTACTGACACTCGATGAAAACAAGTTAGAACAGAAAAACAATGAGCGAATACCTAGGATTTTCCAGAAAATCAATGGCTATGTGGAATAGATCTTTAAATGACCCGACTGGCTTTGTTTTTCACAGGCACTGCAACTTCCAAGTCAGAGTTTGCCCTAGTTGTGTTAACTACTCTTACGCTAATTAATCTTTCACAAAGCTTATTATTTCAAGCATAGGACTTCCCTTCCTTCTCTACAGCTTAATAAATAAATAGGGAGTTCCTGCTTTAAAGGCTTTTCCTTTCCCCAGTTGTAAAATTAGTTTTCCAATATAGGATTCGGCACCACAATGTGGGTTAGTCGTCATTGTTGCATCACGCTTTGTTCGCGAGGTTAACAATGCCCTCTTTGATAATAAGCCCCTTTTGTCCTAAGCGCCGACCGCGCACATGAGGCCACGTCAAGAATAATCTAAAGCCAATTGAATACTAATACCGGCTGAAAGCTCGTCAAAATCTTGCTTCTGAGAGATGGAGGCAAACCTCCATGCATACTGATGCGCACAGGTCTTTATCTAGTACTACTCACTTAATAAGAGGTTATTTTAATATATTGTCTTTTTATATTATTCATTAATATTAATAGAATATCTGGCAAATATAACTGTAAATATTGAACACCAACTTGCCAAGTGTTACAAGTAAGCAATTTTCTAAATGGGTTTTGCCTCGCAGGAACACCCTTGTGGCACATGAGTATGACACTGATCTTCACGCCAAACACTTGGCTGACGTGATGAATCAATTAATAACGAAAATCCAAGGCTTCTTGATCCTTAACGTCACAGCTGAAAAAGAGAAAGAAAAGACGAATTCTAACTTGCCACACACACAACATTAAATATTAAGCTTGATGTAACACAACAAGAAAACCGACACGATCCGGGATTAAACGACGTTTATAAAACAACAAGAACGAAGGGGGAGAAAGATGAAACATTTAAAAAATCTTTGTAAAAATCAATAAGAAAAATTTCTAACGTATTAAACTAATACATTATTACAATTAATTAAGGTTTTTAGTTGAGATAAAAAAGTCACTGGCACGAGCGGGATTCGAACTCACGATCTTCGGCTTGATACGCCGCTGCTCTACCACTTGAGCTATCGTGACCTCGATCCACTCGGACACTAACTTCCCATCTCAACCTACAACCTTTTGAATTTTTACCTTACTTAAACTTTACACAAGATGTTTCCAAACATGTAAAATTTTATGTTTTATGATTTTACATTTTGTTTGCTTGAGGATGCAAAAAATTGGTAAAATGAATGCCACAGGTTTGTATAATTGCTCTTGCTATTGGTATAATCGAATTTGCTTAGGTTTTATCATTTTATAAGATAGGAAGACTTTATGGAATAAAGTTTTGAAAAGTAGAGTTAACATGAAATGTGTTCCCGTGCAACTAAAACTACCGAGAATTTATGGTATATTATTAATTAAAAAATATATTAATAAATTATATACAATTTTTAACCTTACAATTAAACATTTCTGGCTTATATAAGTTAAGCCACTGTATATTCTGAAACGAATACTTAAACGGATTTCCATATAATTTGTTGAGGGTCCCACAGTTGTTACTAAGGGGACGGGTTGAGCTCATTTCCCTCCTGGCTATAATTTTTGCTTTTTATCGCATTTCATTTGTTTATTAAAAATATACAATTACCATAAACTCTGTGATAATCTTACAATTTTCTTCTAATTTAATATTTCCTTTTGCCGAGTAATTGAGATTTTATTTGTATACGGAGTAAAATTAAATTTAAGCTTTTCCCGCGTTAGTCGTTTTGGGAATGTTGAAACAATTTTTGTGTGACCTTTCCATATACAAATTCATCAAATCGTATTCATTTCGTCACAATCGTATCTCGACGTTTAATCATTTTTCTGAAGCGTAGAGTTCAACAAGGCAGCAACCTTGGTCCCCTCCTCTAACCGGTATACACTACAGACATTCCTATCAAATTCGAATTCAACAATTCTTTCAGCAAAATTAGCCTGCGGAAACCTCTAGGACCGTATTTTCTATTTGGAAGAATATTTCAAGAAATTCACTAATTTCGTGGTCCGCTTGACCAATTAATATATTACAATTAATTAAGGCTTTTAGTTGAGATAAAAAAGTCAATAGTACGAGCGTGATTCGAACCCACGACCTTCGGCTAGATACGCCGCTGCTCTACCACTTGAGCTATCGTGACCTCGATCCACTCGGACACTAACTTTTTTATCTCAACTAAAAACCTTAATTAATTGAAAAATGTTAATTGGTCAATCGGACCACGAACAGTAATGGATTTAATAATCTCAACCGCACCCTTTGAAAAATGGCAAAAAAAAGGAGGAAAAATTCAAAAGGTGGGGTTTAGATGGGAAGTAGTAGAGTATCTAGCCGAAGGTCGTGGGTTCGAATCCCGCCCGTGCCATTGACTTTTTTTATCTCAACTAAAAACCTTAATTAATTGTAATTTCAAGAAATGACGGATCAGACTCAACGAAACCAAATCTCAGCAAATTATCTTCACTCTCTGCCGTACCACTTCTCCACATCGGTGAGTCCTATTTCATCAAGAAACTTGATTAATAGGCCCGGTTTCAGTGGTAGAAGCTCTTCTATGGTCACATTGTACATCCCAAAACAATTCCTCCTGCGAGCTAGTGTAGCTCCGCAGTTTGTTAGTAAATGTGGTGTCTCTTCTTCCTCCTTGCAAAATCTGCATGTGGCATCTTGGATTGTTCCAATTTTCTTTAAGGTGTCCAATTAACTTGCAGTGTCCTGTTAGGAATCCTATTAGGATTCGCAGTTTGTTCCTGCTTTCCTTGACACATTCTCTAATTTCTTTTCTTCCAAAATTAGTTAGGGGATTCTTGGATTGTTTGTGCCTTGGGTTGTGTTAGTGAATTCCAAAGTTCCCTCATTTTCTTTTTGTCCTTCTGTCTGAGATACTCGTTAATAGTGTGGGTTCCTATGCCACAGAATGGTTCAGGTCCTATCAGCGATGTAGCAGCCCCTTCTCTTGCAAGGGTGTCCGCTTTCTTGTCGCCTTCTACTCCCATGTGTCCTGGGACCCAGCAGAGGCTGACTATTCTGCCTACCTAGTTTGTTTAGTTTGGTTTTGCAGTTCAGCACCATCCTTGAACTAATGGTATTTGAGCTTAGTGTTTTTATGGCTGCTTTGCTATCTGACATGATAGCTATGTACTTGTTAGAGTTGGGTACATCTTTCGATTGCATGAATCTCATCTTGGAAGATACTGGTTTGTTTTCCCATGGGCTCTGAGTATTTGGTTCCAGGTCCAAATATTTCTGACCCCGTACCTTCTTGTTTTCTAGATCCATCTGTGTACCAGAGGATGGTGCCATTTTTGAAAGAGTTGTTTCCCTCTTTTTCCCATCCTTTTTTGGTACTACCCATGTTACTACCTAGGTACTACCCAGGTACCCAGGTTTATTCGGAAGTTTTGGTTAAATTCAAACATCCTGTTCATGTCGTCTCTTGGAGCTATGAGTATCGGATGGTCTTTTCATAGTTTGTTGCTATCTCTCCATTTTAGTTTTATTCCTGTTGGAGGTTTCTCTTTGAACTATAGGTGTAATATATAATAATATATAACATACTAGTAAAAAATATTTACCGTTAATTTATAAACTAATCCTAAATCGTAAATTATGTGAAATATTGGAAGTCGGTTTTAAAAAAAATGTTAAGTGTATAAGAAAATGTATCGTGTGGGATATGGAGTATATACGACAAGGGTGATGATGGATCGTCGTCAACGTCGGTTTAGAAAATATCCCGCTCGGTGAATGAAAAAAAATATATATTCAACGTAAATCGGTTTTGGTGTTTGCTAAAAAAACGTTTCATCTCCTTACAACACAATTTAAATGCATTAGATAAAGCAAAAAACGCCGGGAAAATGGATGACACATGTTCGGAAGGATCGAACAAACGTGTAACTATATCGTGAAATATTCTACGGACAGAATAACGGATTGGGATTTTTATTTGGATAGAAACGTATTATTTTTTTATTAAAGGGTAGATTTAAATATTGAAGCTGATGAATTGATCAGTTTAGAATTGACTTCTTAAATAAGTTAAGTGATAAGAAGTAATGACGTCCATTTTATTTTTACATAATCTAATGGCGTTTATACAATCTCTCTCTCTCTCTCTCTCTCTCTCTCTCTCTCTCTCTCTCTCTCTTTCTCTTTCTCTACCTTCTCTGCCTATTATGACATCCTGATAATATCTTGGGTACCAGGACTTGAGGGAATTTTGGGAAATGAAAAAGAAGACTGGCCAGAGGAGGATCTGAGCAGAACAATAAAGCTCCTGAACCCATTCGTGGGATCGCAAAAACAAACACAGAATCCTATAGTAAAAATTGATCCAAAAAAGGAAAAACGAGAAGTGAATAAACCCTACGTTACTAGACAAATTAATTTTATGCTAAAAAAAACCAAGACTGGCAAGCTCACTGCAACAGAAATGCTTCTAATTTGTCGAAAAGCTTTCTCATTCTCTTTAGCGAAGTATCTATTAGATATCTATACCTGAATATGACATAATTGACTATACTTTACTTCAAAACCAGTTCATGGTATTAGTAACTACAATATACAATGCCTTCATAAGTACCACTTTCCCCTCTTAGGTAGTCATTTTCATCCTAAAGTTCATTCTCAGTCAAATATCCTCCTACAGACCAATCAGCCTTCTTCCGGTGATGGCCAAAATCCCGGAAAGGCTTTATTTGAAACGTTTAACATTAACGTTCTAGATTCATTTATGAGCAAGTTTTAATTCGGTTTCCTTTCATATCATATACAATCCAGGAAGGTTTCAGAGTCGTTCACATAATTTCCACCGCTCTAACGAACGTATTCCTGGGTGTGTTCCTGGACACAACCCAGGCTTTTGAAAGAGGTCTTGTTTTTCAGATAACTTTAAAAAACAAAGTGAGTACCACTCACATTCCTCCCTCAGGAAGTATTCTGTAGTCATTCGCATCCCTCACAAATCTCTCAACCACATACAGATCACCTTTCTTCCTATGATATCAAAAATACTCAAATACTTCGAAATGTGATCTCGTACGGTTTCAGACAACATTCAGGAAAGTGTATCCCATGGATAGGTTACTGGATCGCCCGTTCGAAAAAAAATATACTACCCAGGCATCCTTTAAACTTAAACGCTTCTTGCCCATCCCAATTTAATTTAATCTTGGTATCATATTTAATGGAGTTCAGGGAATGGTAAGGCGAATGCTCAGATATCAGACTAATACAAGCCGGAGTCCAACAATGTCCAACTTTTCTTTACATTACAGCATCATAACCACCTACGCGTCCGTTGTTTCGTCTTCTAACTCCAATCCTATCTAAGTAACCTTAAATTTGGAAGGACACCTTGAGGTTATCAAAGATGAAGTAGAGGACTACCTGGAGGAGAGATGTAACCAGTGTACATTTGCTTTGAAAAAACAAGCTTACCTTCCACTGTACATCAGCTACAAGGAGCTTCCGATTTCCACACATGTCAGATACTTAGGACCATTCCTAAGCGGCAGACTGATGTCAAATCCTCAATACGTAAGGGACTTAATAGAAAACTTAGACAACTACGAAGACTTTTAGGAGTGACCTTCAAACCTTAACTAACTCCACACAGGACAGTACTGTGACACTTTTGCCATACGGAGAGAGACTATCCAGTCCCGCCAAGCCATCGATCCTTCCAATTAAAAGTTCTCAGAGATTTTGCCAGAGATCTTAAGATGCAAGATGGAAACACTTTTTTTTACATTTTATTGAGTTGTCTAATATGGTTATGTTTATTTTAAAGTCTGTAGTAGACGATCATAGTGATATTTCAATACCCGACAATGAAAAACGTTCATGCATTATCAATGACGGATGGATTATTGATAGGATTCAACAATAAATCTTTGGTTGAAACTTGTTGGTTGGGTGTTAATCATCAGCGGTATTAAATCTAGATTCATTAGGCTCATTGTCGGCTATCGGGCGTCTTAAGAATAATGGACGATTAATTACAAACTCCGTTAAAACGTTTTGCAGATTCCTTCACCATGCCAGCCATTCCAGGGATACACGTATAATTCCATAAATGAGTTTATGAAAGGGTAATTAAATTAACGATCTACAGAACCGAGGGACCCCAACCCGCCGAAACGGAATTAGGGATGAGCCTTGCAATTTTAATCGTTGAGTTTATTCGGCGTCGCTTAAAATTGCCATCTACTAAAAATGAAATAATGATATTAATTTAACATTTTGTAATCTGGACCTTTTTGTTCATGAAATCTCAATAATTAAACTTTGAACAATGTAAAACTTTGGAGCTCGACTGAATGAATATTGTACAATTCTAAAAAAAAAATAAATGAATTTTATTTTGTACTTACCAACCTTATCGTCAATTTTAGAATTGCTGCTCTTCACAAGATTTTGAACTTTTTAATTCGGTTGTAATTTGTGATTCTAGAAACTTAAATGAACATTCAGATCACTCCCTAGTTTTCGTGGTCCGCTTGACCAATTAAAACTTTCAATTAATTAAGGTTTTTAGTTGGGATAAAAAGTCAGTGTCACGAGCGGGATTCGAACCCAAGACCTTCGGCTAGATACGCCGCTACTCTACCACTTGAAAATTCAAAAGGTGGGGTTGAGATGGGAAGTTAGTGTCCGAGTGGATCGAAGTTACGATAGGTCAAGTGGTAGAGTAGCGGCGTATCTACCCGAAGGTCGTGGGTTCGAATCCCGCTCGTGGCACTGACTTTTTTATTTCAACTAAAAACCTTAATTAATTATTCAGATCACTCCTAAACTATCTACATATCCTTCCCCAAAAAAGGAAAGTCTTTTTTCAAAAATATTACGTTCACAGATAGCTTCTCTGATGAGTTAAATTTTTAGTATTGGTGTCCAAGAAAATTTAGATTGACTCGGTAGTTAGGAAATACCGAATTAAAAAATAGTTGTAATTTGGTCGTCACCGATTTTAGTTTTCCTATCCTCTACATCTCTGGTGGGATCCAGAGAGACTTTCCAAAGTCAGTCTCACTTTTGCTTTTTTCTGTATTATTTTATTTACTTACTATTGTATACTTGTTTTGCTTGGTTTTTATCTATATACCAGTTTTTAATTAATTGTTTTTTTTTAATTTCCATATTGTTTTATGATACCAGCAACAACCTCCGGCGACGGTTTTAATCCATGCTTAATATTTATTATGCGATCAACCAGCCTTTAATACGATATTGATTGGGATTCGGGTTGTGGTCTTCAAACATACAATGTTATTATATCGCCCAAGCTTTCGACAAGTTTTATTGCCTTCTTCAGGGGATCTACAGAGACATAGGGACATAGTCATTTAAATAGTTATAAATTATTTTGTCAGTTGGTTGTTACTTACAGATACAAAGTCATAACGTAAACACATTACACCTTTCACGATATGTATATATACAAACTATATACATATATAATAAATAAATAAAAACCTCTTCTTAATAGCCTCTTACATATACATGCATTCTTTTATAAAACAGTAATAATTACTTAACAATTAGTATTCTTTAGGTACATAAATATCACAGGCGTTTGACTAGAACGTGTGCGGCAACATAAGTGATGAAGAAAGGCCGGGAACAGCACTATCCAAACATACACATGCTACGAAACATAATTTTGACTTCGATGGAGTTTTGAGAGAAATGATATTTATTTATCAGGATAACATGGCATGTAATTTAAAAACAGATTTGAATAATTTAAGTGTGATATACAGTGGGATTCTAGAAAAAGACAAGGTCTCTCTCCAAAGATCGTAACAATACTTGCATACATATTTATTTATTTATTCATTCATTTATTTATTTATTATAACAGGCTGATAACATAGAATTAACATTAATGTACTAGAAATTAAGATCTTGTTTTAAAAATTGTGGAAAATGATTGTTATCAGTAGGTGATAGTGTGGGGAACCTCCCACCTGATAACGTGATAAACACAATTTTCTNTATATATATATATACATATATATAGTTTGTATATATACATATCGTGAAAGGTGTAATGTGTTTAAGTTATGACTTTGTATCTGTAAGTAACAACCAACTGACAAAATAATTTATAACTGTTTAAATGACTATGTCCCTATGTCTCTGTAGATCCCCTGAAGAAGGCAATAAAACTTGTCGAAAGCTTGGGCGTTGATATAATAACATTGTATGTTTGAAGACCATAACCCGAATTTAATCCATGCTTATATATACTGGTACGATAAAGAAAATGTTTTTCTGAAACATATCACACCCGACCGCATCTCACGATATCTGAATAACTTGTATATACTTTTGAAATGATTTTTGTAGTAGTCTTTTTCCTTTGGTTGTAAATATAAGTATTTACCTGTATTTCGGAGACATGTTAGATAAGATGAATACCATTCTGATTTGTTTAGCATATTGTGCATACTAAGCCCCGCACTCCATTTGATGTGTATACGTCACCATCAACAGTTGAAAAACACAATCATTATGAATGACACAGGACCGTCTTTTGTAAATATGACTGCAAATGGAAATCAACGGCATTTGTGATAGGACAGATACTTCCTAGATCAAAATAAAACCTAAGTATATGACGACTTTATAAATAGAAAATTAGTAGAAAACCAATCGCCTTCTTCGGCAAAGTAGTAATAACCTAGAATTTAGTCAGATATTTTGGAAAGTCGCCAGATAATGAATTAAATTGGAAAAACAAACGAAAAAGGAAAGTAAAAATTGAATTCAAATAGTGACAACTTTATTAGTTCCTTGGAATTAATTCCCAATTAAAATCCATACAAAATGGACGGAACCATATGGAACTCTGGGTTTGCTCTCCAAAAGAAGTAATATCTCCATAACACAACCACTTTTAAATAAAGTTTTACGAAATATATATATGCTCGTTGGCATGACTACACATCATCACGTTATAAGACGGCTGAAAGGAACTAAGCCATTTGAGGGAATTTTTTAAAAAAATACGAGGTTAACTCAGGTCTTTTAACTAGGATATAATGAGCGGACTTAAATATATTTACTATTTTTAGAAGTAAGTGTAAAACTCTCAATTAGTAGAAATTGAGCAATTTTTATGCATCAATGACCACTGTCAATTCTCTCTTTCTTTAGTCATTACATTTCCTCACCTATCATTCATTATCATCCCTTATATTTATGTATTATATATATCTCTCTCTCCCTCTTTTTGTTTCTTCTTTACATTCTTTGCCTCTTACTCTCGTTTCTCTCTCTCTCTCCCTCTTTTTATTTCTTCTTTACATTCTTTGCCTCTTTCTCTCGTTTCTCTCTCTCTCTCTCTCTCTCTCTCTCTCGCTCTCTCTCTCTCCCTCTTTTTGTTTCTTCTTTACATTCTTTGCCTCTTACTCTCGTTTCTCTCTCTCTCTCTCATCTCTCTCTCTCTCTCCCTCATTTTGTTTCTTCTTTATATTCTTTGCCTCTTACTGAGGGTTTCTCTTTCTCTCTCTCTCTCTCTCATCTCTCTCTCCCTCTCTCCCCCTCTTTTTGTTTCTTCTTTATATTCTTTGCCTCTTACTGTCGTTTCTCTCTCTCTCATCTCTCTCTCCCTCTCTCCCCCTCTTTTTGTTTCTTCTTTACATTCTTTGCCTCTTACACTCGTTTTTTTTCTCTCTCTCTCTCTTTCTCCCTCCATCCCTCCCTCTTACTTACTCTCTCTAACTCTCACACTCTCTCTCTCTCTTTCTCTATCTATCTATCTATCTCTATCTATCTACCTATCTCTATTTATATATATTTTATTAGTAGTAGTTGTAGTAAAAAAGTAATCGTTAATGTCCAAAATCGGTAATAGTTGGAATTTATTTTTATCAGACCAGCATCCAGTAGAATTGAATCTATTCCAGACTAATTGTGAAAGTCCGCCTTGACTGGATAATTGGACGTGCCCTTTCCTTTCTGTAGAGAGTTTAATATCTGATCAAAGGAGTATATCAATCAACAATCAATCACGAGTGTTTACACTCACGGGTAGCAGAATGTATAACCAATATTGTCTTCCCTCGGGCAAATATTTGCCCGTCGTAACCACCGTCCTATTGGAAGACTTCGTTTAACAATTCCCGATTTTACGATTATGTCGGAACTCAATTAAATGTAAAATTTATAAGTAAATTTTTACGATTGAAAAAAAAGTATAAAAAGCACAGCCAAGCTCGGTGTTTTAAATTAACGAATGCATTAACGTTTTCAAGTATATAATTCCTTTCTTGAAGAAGTAGTACAAGAAAATAAACTTTATTCTGGGGCTTAAAGCCCCCTTGAATAACAAAAGTGCACAATAGAGCCATTTCTCGACTCGTACTGAACACAAATACAAAAGAATAATTATAATTACAAAGTTACAAAAAACAATTACAAAATGTAAACTTTTTAAACTTACACTTAAAATGTAGTGTATAAAATTAAAAGAGACTATCAGGTTTAACAATACAGTTGATTTAATAATAATTTTTCAATTTGGGCAACTGGTGCTGACTTGCTATGACCCGAGTCAATCAAAATATATGGGTGTTAAAACTGAGAAGGGAGTTCCAGAGGATGGATGAACGGATGAGGAAGGAACGACTGAAAGTGTTCTGTGGTGAGGAGGATAGAGATCAGAAAAGCTAGAACGACTATGACGGGAGTCTACCGGAGACCTAAAGGTGTCTCATATATATAAGGAAGGGAGTGGGAAGATATTGTTTGATAAAGGAAGAGCCAAGTATAGCCTGCGGTGAGAAGGATTCAAGCTAACGTGCATATCAGTCAAGTGGGACCTCCTTGGCGAGCCGAAAATAAAGCGTAGAAAACCATTCATTAAGCGCTTAAGTCTATCATCCAGCTCCCCGGTAAGTCCCACGTACACCACACATCCATAGTCAAAGTGTGGGAGAATAAGAGAGGAAACTAGGAGTTTATTGGTACTAATGGGAAGAAAGTGACTGACGAATCTGACGGAGAGTGGAAAAGCAGCGGCGTGAGATCTGGGAAGAAGTTTCTAAGAAAAGGTCTAGTCAAGTTCAATTCCAAGGTTCTTGACAGTGGTATAGAAAGAAATAGATTGAAGAGTTATGGGTAAACGTAGTGATAAAAGGTAAGGATTGGAGACGAGAACGAGATCCAAACAATGACCTGGGACTTTTCTTCAATAAGAATACGCTCATTTTTAGTGGGCCAGAACTAATTGAATTTAGGGCCTCCTGAATTTTACAATTGCAGCTTGTAAGTCAGCAAATGGAAAAGAAAGGTAAATTTGATAGTCGCCTGCGTAGAGATGGTGTCGTGATAGTATATATCTTTCCCTTCAGTTACATATCTATCTCATACTTTACTCACTGGTTGTTGATCCGTACCATGTAAGACAAATTCTTCTTTGAATTTTATCCCATCAACGGTGATATCCTAGGGTAGCGTACTAGGCCCCACACTGTTTGTCGTATACACTGCTGATTTTCCATCTCATGCACAAAACACTGTCCCAACCATCGCAAACTATACACCATTTCTGCCGTACATTGAACCCATTTATTTCAAATCCAGCAACTCGCGATGTTGGTGCAAGAGTTTAAAACTACACTCATGCAACAATGATGAATGGTACAAAATCCTCGGACTACTTGGCATATGGTTCAATTTATCACTGCCGAACATAAGACTACTTACTACGTACTGCAACTGTTCACAAAAATAATATCGATGTACGGTTCAGAGTTTTGGATGGAGGTATGTATTTTAAGTCCTGTCCTTTGTTCTCTATTCGTTGAAGATCTTCCCTTTGTAGTTGATGTTGATGTCTTGGTTGGCAGCACTAATAACCATTGCTTTAACCATTATCATATGGTGATGATATTTTGTTTTGGCCGACAATAGTGTATGTTTAAAGATAAATATAAAAAGATCAGAAGACGGTTGCAAAAAAATTGAAACGGTCTGTCAACCTCACTAAATCAAAGCTCTCAGAAAGTCTGACGGACTTGCCCAGGCTGACCTTTCTTGCCAGGGATCACCTGTTGAATTTTTGACTAGTACAAGCATTTTGGAGTTACGCTTACGCCCTTTTTTCCAACATAATTTGAATCAGATGTCATCTGCAGCTAGGACAGAACAGAATTTGGGCTGGCTTTATGCTAAGTAACAATGCACCACTGAAAAGTAAATTCACTAGATTTAATGCTGTTTCCTGGTCTGGGTTGTTCAAGAGAAATTCAGCCCAAAAAAGGACACCCTGTAGAGCCTTTTTTCCTGGCCCTGGACTAGTCTGATTTGGACTAAGTTACAGGATAAAGAACAGAAGAAGCCCTAACGGTTTTGTGTGGAACAATACATCATTTAGTCGATAATGTTCATTTTTCAATTCTTTACATGTAACTTTTAGCATTCACTCTTCTGCTGAACTCTTTTCTATTCAAGACCCTTGGGAAATTTCGTTTGACGGAGGACTAAAGTTATAAAAGAGGTCGCAACTCGTAGCATTGGTACGAAGTCAGTTTTCAACTGGAAGTGCCCACTTTTCTCTTACTTTAGATGAGCTGAATGCCCTATGGTTATTTATACGGTGTCACATTGACTCTTATGTATTCCTTGGTTTTATTTTAAACACTTGCTTCTTCCAACTTGAATATTAAGTCTCTTCGGACTAGTCAATGTAGAATGAGTGGGGGATCTTTCGTAGTTCTTTAATTTTGCCTTTTGATTATCCTGGTACGACTATTGTAGCTCTTTGGCATTTCGCCTATCGCTATCATAGAAATGTTAACCGATTTATGAGTTTTGTTTTATTTGAAAATATTTTTTATAAATTATCATTACACTGATTTTTTATTAACAGTAACAGTTATCTCACTTGAAGGAATTGTTTCGCTCTCACGAACAAGCTACAACAATATTACCATAATTCATTATGTTTTTGAACATGTTCATTCTTATGTATTAGATACCTTATTAAAAGTTTGCGCCTGTCGCACTAAGTTGCTTGTTAGGACAGCAAGAAAGTTAAAACTGTCGCAGAGTTCCAATTAGCGCAATTATCGCTTTAATGACTCAGAACACAAGATATTGAGTTATTCACCTCGTTTTGAGTTCAGGGCTTCTTTTATGCTTTTGGAAAGAGGATCTGGAAACAAAAGGAAGAAGCCCTTATTAACGCTCTCTTTTGTTATCCTTTTCTGTTCTACAGGCGCTTCCCTTTATCCGACAGTCTTTCGCTTTATCAAATATGAATAAGAGGGAGTTATAATGGATGTTTTAGGAAAGCTTTACCAAAATTACAGGTCCTTTTTCAGTAAAATGACCCCAACCCTCTGGAACCGTACAAAAAAGAGAGTTCATTTTCCTGAGCGATGAAGGGCTCGTTTATGCGCTTTGATCCACTTTCTTTTTCCAAACGATGTAATTCAACAAAATAATGTGATTTTTTTTATAGGCGTAAGGTCAGATGTGTAGGAAGAATCAACTGTTTTTGGACATTTTCTTCCATGATTAAACTTGTATTGTTATACTATCTGACATATTCTCAACTAATACTTGTATAGTATTCAAAAGGTGCGGTTGAGATGGGAAGTGCCCGAGGGGATCGAAGTCACGATAGCTCAAGTGTAGAGTAGCGGCGTATCAAGCCGAAGGTCGTGGGTTCGAATCCCGCTCTTGACACTGACTTTTTTATCTCAACTTAAAACCTTAATTAATTGAATGATATTAATTGGTCAAGCGGGCCATGAAAAATAGAGAACTTGTATAGTACGTTCCTACGTAATTCCTGCCAAATAGGAGAGCTTAACTAATGTCCAACTGTCTACTACGAGGTATCAAGGTGTGGGGTTAGATCACTTTATCATAGTTCCGTTCAATAAATGTTTTCAAATAAAATGACAACGATTGCACGGACTGGGGCAAGATTAGAGTAAACATGATTACTATTATGAAGTTCGGTGAAGCAGGGGTTTGGTATTCCCAAAAACTTCAGCTTTTTGGGTTATTGTACTTTTCCTACGTCCTTGGTTCAATTGACGGATCATTATCATGTCCTTAGGTTCGAGGATAATATGGGTGGCGGTTTCATATTCTTCATTGCATAACCTTCAAATGGGATCATCATTAAATATACCCACGTGTATGTGTATCCTCTGATACAGTGACCGTTATAGAACTAACGCTCCTCAAGATTGTTACCCTGTTTGCTCTTAGCAATAGGTAGTTTTGACGAAATTTCTTTAACCATATGTGTCTGGCACTTCTAGAATTTGTCTATTTCTTATTTTGTTTAACGTGGAGACTATTTGAGAGAGAGGATCCTAAGTTGCATCTTGGTATCCTAGGGCTTTACTCAAGTTGGGGAACTTGGTACCCTAGGCCATGTTTCATTTCAGAGGTTGGTTCGCATTAGATAATATGGGTGGTAATTTCACCTTCCGCATGCATTACCTTCAAGTAGGGTCTTAGTTGGATATGCCATGTTGTTTAGGTGTTTTCTCAGATGCCAGTGATTTTTTCCCTGACTGTCCGCAAGTAGCCCTATTACTCTCCTGCGTTAAACCCTGTTTAGCTGTAGCAACGTTTTACTGTGCTTGGCACCTCCAGATCTTGTTCATTTCTCCTTATGTTTAGTGTAACCCATCCTAAAATATCTTACATTTGGTCTGGTTATCCAGATTATACATTCTGGGCCTATAACTGGTCTCGTAATTCCTCTTCTGACCAGTTGTCAGCTTTCATTACAAATCCTTCCTTTGTTCCCTAGTGCCCAATATCGTTAGACTAGTCAGTTTTGGACGCTCCAGGGCCATTTCTTGTCCAAGATATTTCTAAATATTTAACCTATTTTAAATTTCAGCACTTAATTATACATGACCGGACTTCTTATAAAATGTGGGTGCTAGTTTTGGCGAGGGTTCTTCACCCATGAGTTTACTATGTCTAGCACCTCTAGAGTTTGCCTCTTTATCATTTGGTTTAGTGTGGAACTGTCCTGAGACAGGGATCTTATTGTCCTGATAGTAGGTTCTGGCCCTAGGTTGGAATGGTTGTAGGTAAAATGTAATAATGTTTATTTCAAAATTTATCTTAATGAATTTTTACTTTAACAAGAAGTTTTGATATTACAGTTTAATTTTATTTAAACTACATACTAAAAATGTATAACTTGAAATTTAATATGAAATAAATAATGTTACATTTTATGGGATAAAAATTTGAACACAGAATTTTATTTGCGAGCTTCAATTTTAACACACCCTCCATTGGGCCTAGTTGTGGTTAGGGTCTCATGGTTGAGACGGCTGCCCCTTTTTGCCTAGTTGGTCAGCCTTCATTTCCTTTTATACCTTCATGTCTCGGAAAGCTTAAGGTAACTTAATTAACTTCTCCTAGGGTAATTAGGCAAATTAGGCCTTTCCAGAGTAGATTGTAACTCCCTGACTGTCAGAAAGTATGTAAATCTGCGCTCCTTTCATATCCTTCTTTCTTTTCTTAACACCCATGCGCAGAGTTGGATTGCATTGGCATTGGAAGATCGATGAGAACAGTCGAAAATATTTTACTAGTATAAAATTCGCCCTTTTTCGCGCCTATTCCTGCATTGGCTATATTAGGGCCTTTTCCTGAAAATTTGGTTTGCCATTCTTTCAAAGATCTCAAATATCTATTACCACCTGGTTAGTTTTATCAAAGTTGAGGTTTCCTCTCATTTTTCTGGTACTGTTATAGGCTTATATAATTTTTTTCTCACCAGAATTTGGTAATGGCTCCTCCTTAGTCTTTATACAGTGCAATTTGCTTTATGTCTCCTTGTTCAGCCTGTTTGGTCACTTTGGTAGAATTCCATAAACGCTCGGGGTTTGTCCATCGTGTGTATAACCCTTAAGCTATCCTCAGGTTTATTCTCTTGTACACTGCCCATAAAAAAAACCGACCACCTGGCTTTTGCAAGAAAATGGCCAACTTTGGCATATTTTCTCAGCTTTTAAAGTCACATTCCTACGCTAGGTCTCAGTTCTTAGAATATATTATTCTGTACAAGATGGCCTTTTTAAATGTTTTCCTAGCTTTAGTATTTCATCAGTAAATTCAAAAATTCTGGAACATCTAAATGGCCCATGGTGTAAAGTTCAAAGCTCAATTCTCTCAAAATTAACATGCTCCCGAATTCGTTAATTTAATGATGAATGACTGAAGCTAGGAAAACATTTAAAAAGCCATCTTGTACAGAGTAATATTTTCTAAGAACTGATTCCTAGCGTAGGTATGTGACTTTAAAGGCTGAGAAAATATGCCAAAGTTGGCCATTTTTTCTTGCAAAAACCAGGTGATCGGTTTTTTTTTAATGGGCAGTGTACTAGAGAATAAACCTCAGGATGGCACATGGGTTATACACACGTTGGTCAAACCCTGAGCGTTTATGGAATTCTACTAAAGTAACCAAAAAGGCTAAACAAGGAAACATAAAGCAGATTGCGCGGTCTGATTTAAAATCTAAGAAAATACACATTTTCAAAGTTAGCCAAATTTTTGGGTAAAACCAGATGATCTTTTTTTTAATGGGCAGTGTATTTGCTGTATAATCTTTGGCCAATGTTTAGGAGTGCCAAGCCATGGCCTTTTGTAGTATGTTGCGCGCATGTTTTCCTAATTTGAGCCTTTGGTCAAAGGTTAGATGTAGGAAGTGAGTTTCTTTTATTAGGTTGTTAGGCATCTTTTAATGTAGGTGTTTTTATGTTTAGTTTCTTTCTTCTTCTAAGGATCGAAGAGATGTTTGATGATGGACTGATCTGATTTGATGTAATGATTTCTTTTATGATTGCTTCCAGATCTGCATAACCTGGTATAGTGACCTAAGCTGTTAAGCTGTGTGATTAGTTCATCTACTACCAACATTAGAGGTGATAATAATTCTCATTCAGGGCATCCTTGAGAAGGTGCTGTTTGTACAATGTAATGACCAAGAAAAGCGCCTACAGTTTGCATAAATTCGCACTTAGCAATGGCTGATTTGTACAATCGATTTGTTCGATGCCGAATCGAGTACAAATGTTCCAATTCAGGTTGATCAATGAAAAATTCATTAAAGGCCTGTGCCGAGTCACTTTAAAAGACTTTTTATCAATTCGTTCTAATGAAAAAGATATCTACATGATTCCTCCAGTGGGAATCACTCTATAAATGCAATCGATTACATCTTTAAACACCCAGTTGTGATAAATTGATTCTCTTTGAGCTGATCCCGATAAGAATAATGGCGAATTAAGGACGTTAAGGAGGGTTGACAAAGTAATGGAGTGGGATGATAATGGAACGGTGATGGTCTTGGAAATCCTGCTCTCTCTCCCAAATTCATAGCGACACCGCCGCACCGCGCCCTCCTCGCCTTGAATTTCAGTTAATAAATTGTAAACTTGAACTATAACCGTGTCCGATGGTGAAATCATTTAATCCTGGGGATGTTTTATTGTGGAAAAGGGGGAAAAAGCTATCGCAGGGTCTCCTTCCTCTTCGGGAAAGATTTGTTAGGAGGTCGTACTGAGAAACGACGGGAGGCCTCGCGATTAATGTGCCGTTTTGTTCCCTCCTTCCAACTTTTTTTTCAACATAGTGTTTCACGTCTCACGAATTTATACCTTTGCACCTTTGCCGGTTAACTTTTCAGACAATGGTTTCCGTTTCAAAACAAAGCCCGACTTTACCACAATGATAGACAATAAGTTTTTTACACTTTTAAGGGGTTGTTAAACTACAGGTTTATTTCTTATAACATACGCACATAACTTCAAAGATTTGAACTAAACAACATAATCAATTAGTTTAAGGTTTTTAATGAGAAATTATTCCACCAGAGGAAATAAGACGAGCAAATATTTGTTTGATCGAGGGTGCACAAATACTGCACAGATGCCTACGACTTTGTCGTCATCATAAAAGATTGACGACGGAGTGATTCATCTGGGGATGATGGGGGCCATCGGAGCAAACATTCTTCTTCAAACATTGACACTACTGTTCTAACACTCGATCAAGTATAGTTAAAACTTCTTGAAGTAGAAACGATGTACATTTCAAACACTACGACTAGAAAAAATTAACTATTAGACGCCATTTTGAATTACATTTTGATATCGTGGATGTTCAACATTTAAATTATCGTGATGGAACGGGGTAACATGGAATTTCTTACTGCACTGGGTATCTCAGAAAAAAACATTAGACCAGTCGTGCCTTTCTGTGTTCAATATCAGTTGTATCTCTCATGGCATTTCCCGATTGCGACTAGGTCAAGAATAGAAACATGTTTTTAATATAACCTGTTGATAAAAAATCAAACAAATTGAATAAATTTTCTACTGATTATTTCATTCTGAGTTTGCAGTGACGATTTTGTCAAGACCACTTGGAGTATTGACGGTGATGTTAATCTAGACTTCGGCTGTCGTCTTGGAGACGTGCTTAAGGCTTATTTGAATTACGATTTGTCCAACGGTCCTTCAGTCAATTCCACGCTGGATTTTAACAATCTTGAGAATTCCCCGTATGGCCTGCGGGGTGAAAAACCTGCAATTTGATTGTTACCGATCATTTCGATCGGCTTATCTTAGCTCGTTTGATCTTGATTTTGATCAGACGCATTTCGGCATTTTCAGTTGGGAACAACCCCCTGTATAGTTTAGTCGACCTCGAATATCTCCTTTTTATTTAGCGTAAGCACTCTGAGTTGAAGGGTAGTTCATTTTAGTATAAATTTGTATCAGTTTAAAATGGACAACTATTCTGTTTAACTATCGAAAAGGAAAAACACATCGGAAACTCATAAGGTAACATGTACGGTGCCGAAGCCTTAAAAGAAAGACTGTCTGTATCAGTTTACGAAATTATGTGATGGTGATTTTTCACAAACGTCCAACAAAGCTCTCTCCCTCATGAAAGAAGGAATCCGAATCAAGGCAATAATCAATGAAAATCGTCTCAGATCGTGAGCTTGATTTTTCGGTTTCCTCGTCAACTGAACGAAACTTGATCTAACGTCTTATTGTCTACAAATCAAACAAAACGAAACTAATGAAACTTCAAAACAATTGATTAAGCGCAATAAAAAATAAATAATGAACAATAACGCCACGCAAATAAAATCACGGAAAAAAGAAAAAAGATCCACACGACCAATACGTAAAGCTGATCACAAAAGAAAGATTATACAGTCGGTTTGGTGGGATTACAATAGCATTGTATACATTGAAATCCTACCGCGCAACCAGACATCATGTGTAAATTCACTGTACCAAACTAAACCATTCGATTGAAGAAAAACGTCCCTAAACTGGAAAACGAAAAGACACAGCTAGGATAGCGCAAGGCCACACGCGTCTTCGTACACTCGGCAAAAATTACTAGAACTGTGTTGGGAACTAACCACATCCATCGTGCAGTCTTCACCTGTGTGACTTCACCCAATCGTTTCAATATTTGCAAAATTCTCTGAGGTGATACAACTAAATATTGATGAGATTTACAAATGTGGCCATGATGCTCCTGATTGTTGGAAAAACGTCTTAGATAAAACATTACATAATAAATAAATCTCATTATTAAATACATTTTAATTTTTTTCGAGGGTTCCCAACAGCAGAGGGTATGTCAACCTTCGAGGTGCCGTAGTTTTTGAAAAAAAGCCCATTTGTAACTATGTCGGAATGTAGGGCCGCTGGATTCGAACCCGGAACCTTTACCTTACAGCAATGAGCGCTTACTTTCTTTCAAATCATAAAAGCAGTTTTAATTTTAAATTGCACTTATTTATGTTAAACGTTGCAGGAGTTCCTCAACAGTTCAGCGCGAACAAAACACTCACTGTTATTTTAACAATAATGATAATTGAAGTTTAGTTAAACAAAGAAATAGAATAGAAATACATTAATTGAATATAATTTTAAAAAAATATTTTTTTGCATTGGGTAAAATCACTTTTTGCCACATCCTACATGTATTTGTTAAATTTAAACAATGTTTGTACATCTCAGGCCCTGAAGATGATCTCAATAAAGATCGAAACGTTGGCACGATAAAAACAATGTTTTTCTGAAACCTACATCACACCAGACCGTATCTCACGATTTCCGAATAATCATCGACTAATGGTCACTAATCACCAAACATTTATAAATAAATTAGTAAGTAAACTTTATATTTTATGAGCGACGTTGACCAGTGTCATAATTATGGAGACATTGTTTAATTTTCCTCCTTTTCCAAATTTCTCAGTATTTTTGCTCTTTTGCACGGACCCTGGTTCATTTAACTATCAATGCCATTTGACTAGAAATGGAAAACGTTCAAATATTGAGCCAGGAAAACATACGATGTGTGACCTTTACAGGTTGATCTGACATCGACCTCTTCCTCCGTACATCGAGAAATCTGGAAGGTTGAATGTTATCGGGGAGAAAATTCTGGTCGAAGAAAGGCTTGAACGTCGAGCCCGAGGATTAGTGACACCCAGTTGAGGTCGGAAAAACAACGATTACTCTGATCAAACGTTAAGCAATTATGAATGAGCAAAGCAAACCATAAACAAAACAAACGACCAACATAAGTCAAATTAACCTTAGGCTATAAATACAACATAGTAAATGAAACAATAATGTTTTGAATACTAACATTTAATTGAATTGAAACTAAACAGGCATACTAATCTTCATTTTCCGATTTACGAACTTCTCTAAATAGCTTGGTGAAATCGGTACGTAAGTATTAGTGCCTTTCTACCTGACTTAAAAAAGCGAAAACAGGCGGACTGTATTGACGTATTTTCTTACATACACTCAATTTATAGGCAGGCTTTTATTTATTTTTTGGAAATATGGATACATGCCTTTATTAGTTTTATAACTTTCTTTTGTATTAAAGGTACCGCGGTGCGACTCGTATTTACCAAGCATGAAGTCTTGAGGTTCGAATCCCGGCATAGCGTACGTGTGTTCTCTATGACAGGAATTACTTTGCATTGCTTTATTACATTTAGACGAAACAAACCTATAAACTCTTATAAAATTAAGTGTGTTAAATTGAGAAATATTTGTGTGTATTCTGCGTGTCTGGAGTGATGAACCTGTTATTTTGTAGCCATTTTGGTTAAGCAATCTTCGCTAGTTTGGTCTGCCAGACGCGTATTTCAAATAAGTAAACAAAATACAAATTTTGTTTACGACACCAACTATAAGATTCCGCAATTAAATAGTTGCCATTTCTTTTAAAGATTAAGGTTGATTCATATATGTTTAACGGAAATAATTGATTCCAACCCATGACCGTCGACTAGCATACAGCCAACCACTAGCCGAAGGTTCGAATCCCGCTCATAGCACTTTTTCACAAGCAGCAACTTTTTCATCTCAATGAAGACTTTACATAAAAAGAATAATTAATTGAAATAATTAATATGGTAAATTATATCACTAAACATAAATAGATTTAAATGAACATTTAATTATAATTTAACGATCCCCAGGTTATTTCGAAGCAATGAATAATAGTAAAATGATTATTTCGAAATGACCAATGAATGAAAATTTATTTATTTATTTTTTTGGAAAAATCCAAATTTTGTAATTATTTTTTAATAATTTCGTAATTTTTTCACCTCTCTCCCTCTCACGCACCCTACCCTCTCTCTTTATCTCCCTTTCAATAACACTCACTCGTCCACTCACTCTCTCCCTCTCCCCTCTCCCCTCACTCCTTCTCCCGCTTTCTCTCCCTTTCTCTTTCTCTTCCTTTCTATAATCACTCACTCATCCACTCTCTCTCTCCCCCTCCCTCTCCTTCTCCCGCTTTCTCTTCCTTTCAATAGTCACTCACTCCTCAACTCTCTCTCTCTCTCCTTCCCCTCTCCCCTCTCTTTTTTTCTCGCTTCCTCATCCTCTCTCTTTCTCTTCCTTTCCATAATCACTCACTCATCCACTCTCTCCCCCCTCCCTCTCCTTCTCCCGCTTTCTCTCCCTTTCTCTTTCTATCCCTTTCAATAATCACTCACTCATCCACTCTCTCTCTCCCCCACCCCTCTCCACTCCCTGTCCTTCTCCCGCTTTCACTCCCTTTCAATAGTCACTCACTCCTCAACTCTCTCTTATATATAAACTTATCAAGTTATGATTGATGTTTTAATTTTTTTTACGAGAGTTCGCAATAGCACAGGTCATATCAACCCTCAAGGTGCAGGGCCACTGGATTCGAACCCCGGACCTTAACATTACAGTGCTCAGCGCCGAGTGAACGCCTAAACCGTTGCGGCCACCGACGCCCTTCAAATCATTGTTGAAAACAAAGTTGGATTTTATCCATTCAGTGAAAATTAAAAACGGGAAAAATAAAAATGCTGTTGACATAGGACTTTCACACAAACAAACATAACCTACATAGTCATGCTTGTAAATTTTAAAAGCAAACCTAAGACAAACTTATGTCCATCAGCTATTACAAAGGGTTTAAAAAAACCCGTTATTATGGAATTCAAAATCAAGGATGGAAAAAATTCTTGAATATGAAATTCTATTTCTAACACTGCTACACTGACTGAGGTTTTAGCTTGTATTGAAGTTTTTCCTGTAAACTTGTAGAGTAACAAGGGTGAACTCGAGTAATTAAACCGACGAAAACGATATCGTAACATTGTACAGTTATGTTTCGTTGTGTGTGGCTCCATAACCGACTGATGATTCTGGCCGATATACATTTCTTAATACTTTGAAATCACCTGGGATTTGCAACTTTGCATTTATTTCTTGATAGTACGAACTGATTTCAAGGGATTGTACATTTCTTTTTTTTTAATAAATCAATCCATCGATCTGTGCTGCGAATGAGTACATTTTGTTTATTTTATACGAACAAGATGGAAGGAATGGTTACTATTTCCTTCCGGGTCAAACCTTCAGGAGGAGTCTTTTACGTAGGGAGAAGGTGTCCCCACGTCTACAGTTGGGTACGACCCGGATGAAGTAAACCGTTAAATCGGTATCCGTGAAAGTTCCGGCCGTTTATCGATTGGCGGCCGTTTCGCCGAGTGGCCGTGGCCCGGCCTAGACTTGCAAATCGGAGGCCTTTACGTCCGTTGCGAGAACGGGAGCACACTCCAGTCATCTCGGAAGGAGGAGGAAGGACGGGCAGGCGGTGGCCGGGGCGGAAGTGGGATAAAACGAGAGAGGGAGGCTGCGTCTCCATGGTTACCGTCCAGTGATCGATCTGCTAAACTCATCCACCCCTCGCCATCCCTCATTTGTCGTCAGAATTACAGATATTTTACGACTTCTGACTTACATGTATCGAAGGTATTTGACTATGGCTGCTATGGTTGGCATCGCCCGACAACGACCGAACGAAGTACCTGTACTAACGGTGGATGGCCCAACTGCACTGGAACTTGTATTCATCATTCGCTGTGTTCAAAGATTATAAAGAAAATACTGTTAGAAAGCGTTTATTATAAAACAAGAATCGATTTCCTACGTCGAGTCAACGATTTCGACGACGGTTCCCCTTGACAGCAGCATATATTTGCACTCCAGAGAATATTAATTTATCACTAGCTTAGATCGAGAACGAATTTATCTTTGTATAACAAAGAAATAATTAATAAAATTGTTTGCAAAATCATTACATCATACAAAAACGAAATTTCATGTTGTATCCATGACCGTTGAAGGGAAACATTCTGTGCCATTTATCCGGATGGCACAATAAACAGCGAGATTTCTCGAATAGTATTTGTTGGGTTATGCAATATGTTTTTAAAATGTAAGATTTCCTCGTGTTATTTGCTGGGTGAAGGGTAATTTGGTCGTTACCGATCATTTTGATCTGCCTATCCTGGCTAGTTTACCAGACACGTTTAAGCATTACGCCATCTTCAGTGTTGGTCCAAATCTCACGAAGTACAAGAATTGTCTGATGTACTAGTGTACTAGTGACCTTGTAGATGAACCTGTGAGATTTCAAAGAACCGACCGAATCCTACCAACATCAAGTATGCTCTGTTTCCATCAAGAACTGGCCATTGGCACTTAATTGTTTTTGTGAATCGAATCCGATTAAAACTTAAAGAATCTGCCCTCTTTTGTATCACCATTCCGCTGTACACAACATGTACCTGAGTTTTCAGATTATGTCCCTGATGATGAAATGAGACTAGACAGGGGGTTATGCAGTGCAGCGTCCTGGCTTATGGTACTTTCTTGTTTCTTAGTTCAGTCTGTCGATTCGATCCTTCTTTTAAGGAATACTCAGTCAGTAACTGTCGTTTTTAGAATTCCTTTCCCTGGGTTTTGTTTTTATTCCAGGTTAACCATTGGGAAGTTGCTTCACATTCGAAGATGATATGAGTGGCGGTTTCTTCCTCGTCATTGCATCACCCACAAATGAGATTGAATGGTTTAAATATTCGTATAACTCCGAATTTAGCCCGGAGTTAGATTGCCAGTCTTGGTGAAGGTTTTTTTAAAACATAAAATTAATTCCTCGTTGCAAAATCTACAAATGGGATCATCATTGAATAGTTGTGTAATGTTTTCTCAGATCCCAGTGTAGATCACTTTTCTGAGATGTTATAGAATTTAGTTACAGATTCAGTACTGAACATGGCCGAAACGAAATTGTAAACTACCAACAACACAAGAGTTTTCAACCGTACCATTTGGAAACTTATCGGTGGCATTACTATTGGTTGTTATAATGTAGCATGTACGATTTGTCTAGTACCGATTTTCTCTCCTGTACTAATGTTTTATGCAATTGTGTCGTCAAATTTTTTTTATATGAAAAGCTAAAAAGGTTTGCGTTGGCGAAATTTGAAAGAAAAGGGTAAACCGAGGAGTGGGGGAAGTAGTTTGAACAGGGTTGCATATCTGCCTTTACCCACATATAAAAAGTTTCATTTCAAAAGACATAAAATATAATTTATTTTAATATGCAGATTTAATTTGTTTCTGGGGTGATCAGAAAGCCTCCTTGCTGGTTTTCCAGCCAATTTTATTAATTTTTTTCATTTCTTCCCTTTTCCCGTAAAGTTTTCTTGTTGAAATTTTAATGAAGTTGAATATACGTGAAATATATGCGTTCTGTACGCCACGGAATAGTTCTTGAGGCCCACCTTTGTCTTAAAAGGAATGGTTTCCATTTCTTTTCAAAATTGCGGTCCGTTTTTCCTCAATTGCTCCATTTAGCCGGCAGAGTATGGAACAGTGCTTTGATACGTCTCATTCATCCTAAAGGATTCTCCACCACCAGAATAATGCACTGCACGACCAACTTTCGGGAGGAAATTGCATCTAGAATTGCTTTACGGAGGTCATTTGGTTCACCGGACGAACGGTCCGAAAATAAATGTCAATTAACAAAAGTGAAGAGCTCTAGTGGCACTTTCTGATCGCTATCATATTTGAATCCACAAAGTTTGGATCATTAGCCAGTTCACAGAGAGTAATTTGTACCAAAGTGATAACTGATAATGGATATACATTTTCTCAAGGCCACCGGCGAACTGTTCGTTCTACGTATAATTTTCCTATTGCATAATTAGTCATTTAAGAAATGGATCATTATCACGGCTGTTTTAATTTTCTGTCTGTGACAACTGGGAAACCGAAATGTCGTGACGTAACTGCCGAGTAAATGTCACGGATTTTGTAAAAGAATTGTTTTCGCTTTATATCATAGCTCATTTCTCGATGTTCGATAAGAAATATGAAGAGCCTGCAAAAAAATTTTCCAGCTAAAAGAAGACATGTTTTTTTAATACAAAACCAAAAATTTAAAAGAAACATGAAAATTTTGAATTTTAGGCATTTTATGAAACGAAAAATAACTGTTGTCGATTTGAAACTGGGAAAAGTCGGAAAATTGAGACTGCATGGATTTCCTCCGAGCGTTGGGATAATCGGTTGCAGTTTGGGCTGGCTAATTTCCATTTTGATTGAGGTTCGCAACCATCGGAAATATTGAATTTTGCCCCAGCCCCCGGCCGAATTTCCTCTATAATTTTATCTGGATCGTTTTCCATGGGGGCGGAAACGCCAATCACGATTCCAGCGGCGCGTCGGGCTGCGTCGCCCCTTCAAAGGCTGTGCTAGGCCGATGATGCACCGACGACCGCTTTGAAACATTTCCGGCCCATTTCCTCAAATTAACACCTTCCTCCATAAATCGGAGCTAATTTTTCAATTATCCCAATACAATTATACATCACTCGAGATATCATCCGTAGCGAAAGCTACCGAAAGATCAGGTTCAGAATTTTCCGAAATAGATATATTTTTAGCAAACAGATGACAATCAGATTATTGAGACATTGCAAACATCCAATTTAACGATTTGGTTCTATTTATTTATTGTTATATTCAAAAAATGGTGTACTTTTGTACTTTTCGAACTGAGAACTGATTCTTTCCCCTTTCACTCATCACTCTCTCTTTTCCTCTTTCTCCCTCTCACGCTCTCTCACCCTCTCTCTTTCTCTCCCTTTCAATAATCACTCACTCGTCCACATTCTCACGCACTCCTCTTCTCTCCCTCCCTCACCTTCTCTCTTTCTCTACTTTTCAATAATCACTCACTCGTCCACTCTCTCTCTCTCGCTCGCTCTCTCTCACTCTCTCTTCCCCCCTTTCTCCTCCATCTTTTTCCCGCTCCCTCACTTTCTCACTCTCTCTCACTCTCTCTTCCCCCCTTTCTCCTCCATCTTTTTCCCGCTCCCTCACTTTCTCTCTCTCTCTCACTCTCTCTTCCCCCCTTTCTCCTCCCTCCTTTTCCCGCTCCCTCACCTTCTCTCTTTCTGTTCTTTTCAATAATCACTCACTCGTCCACTCTCTCTCTCTCTCTCTCTCTCTCTCTCTCTCTCTCTCTCTCTCTCTCTTCCCGC
Organism: Cimex lectularius; assembly: GCF_000648675.2. Classification (NCBI taxonomy): domain Eukaryota; kingdom Metazoa; phylum Arthropoda; class Insecta; order Hemiptera; family Cimicidae; genus Cimex; species Cimex lectularius. The sequence continues at coordinate 546,474 of NW_019392788.1, read as the reverse complement.
CTTTCTCCTCCCTCCTTTTCCCGCTCCTCTACCTTCTCTCTTTCTCTCCTTTTCAATAATCACTCACTCGTACATTTTCTTTCTCTCTCTCTCCCTCTCCTTCTCCCGTTCCTCTCCCATTCTCTTTCTCTCCATTTCAATAATCACTCGCTCTTCCACTATTTCTCTCTCTCTCTCTCTCTCTCTCTCTCTCTCTCTCTCTCTCTCTCCCTCTCTCTCCCCGCTCCCTCGCTCCCGTTAAACTTAAAGACTTAAATCATACACAAATCAAAAATTGCAGGTCCGATTAAACTTGTGTATCAGATATATCCTGAACCTGAAATATGACACTTGTATATATAACACGTTTTCGCAACTTAAATTTCTCAAAATTAAAGATTTTATCGATTACAATATATCATGTAAAGTTGTTAAAATTTTAAAAGTTCTAAAACCAAAATATATATATGTGAAATTTAAGTACACGTCTCAGATTCATGGTGGAGATACTAGATTTGCAAAGTACCGACTGCGAGTCGTAAATTCAAAACTTTCAATAGGTCATTCTCAGTAAAAGGTGCAATAACATTTTCGAGAATCCCTACGATGTAAAAATATCAAAAATTTCCAGAATAATCACATCACCCCTTATCAAGTTATGCTTCACGTCTTAAATTTAATTTATTTTGTTGTTTTGTCTTGTTTTAGTTGTTTGTATTACTATTTAGTGACTAGAAGTTTTATTTCTAGATTTATATTGACAATTTATAATTCATGATTGTACTGCATTGTACTAAAAAAGTAATTCCTAAATTCACTAATTTCGTGGTCCGCTTGACCAATTAATACATTACAATTAATTAAGGTTTTTAGTTGAGATGAAAAAAGTTAATGGCACGAGCGGGATTCGATCCCACGATCTTCGGCTTGATACGCAGCTGCTCTACCACTTGAGCTATCGTGACCTCGATCCACTCGGACACCAAATTGCTATCTCACCCCCACATTATGAGTTTTCCCTCTTTTTCGCCATTTTTCGAATGTCGTGTAGTCGGATTGGATTCTCGGCGACAAATAAAATGTCCACGGAGAGCTTTAGTGAAGTATACTTCAGTTTAATTAATTAAATTCACTAATTTCGTGGTCCGCTTGACCAATTAATATATTACAATTAATTAAGGTTTTTAGTTGAGATAAAAAAGTCAACGGCACGAGCGGGATTCGAACACACGATCTTCGGCTAGATACGCCACGGTCACGATAGCTCAAGTGGTAGAGCAGCGGCGTATCTAGCCGAAGGTCGTGGGTTCGAATCCCGCTCGTGCCGTTGACTTTTTTATCTCAACTAAAAACCTTAATTAATTGTAATATATTAATTGGTCAAGCGGACCACGAAATTAGTGAAGTTATATTGTCATATCAGAAAGCATTGAGTATTTTCTTTCCTTATGAAATGAGGTACTTTGATGTAGTTTTGCGCGTAAAATTATTAATTTGATGTTGAAACCAACAAAGGGGGTATTTTTCGACCTTGTTAATAACGATTTTGTGCCACTCTTTAAGTCGGTCTTTTAGTTAAATTTGAAATTAGGATTGAAAAGTCCACCCCAGGGACTTTAGGCTGCGGAGGGGTGTAACGTCAATTAAGGGTTTTCCATTAAAGTAATTTTTTCTTTCAAATGCTCCTCTGAAAGGAGTTCATTTAATTAAAGGGGCAGAAAAAAAAGATGTCCCGGTGTTTTTTACTCAGAGGTTCGTTTAGAAGATTCGCCTCCTTTCCAGGTCCTCTTGTTTTTGTGATTGTATTGAACAAGTAATTAATTAATACAAAAATGCCGAACTTTCAAACAAGTTTTATTTGTCTTAAAAGAAAATTCTAATTAGAAGCTGGGTGGTATTTCTAAGTTAACGAAAATCCTTAACAGTTTCAGGTCTAATTAGGAGCGAATCAGGTAGAGTGGATTTGATAGAAAATTTTATTGTAAGGAAAGTTATAATGAGCATTTTTCATAATTTAAACAAATATTATTAGCTCAATATTCAGTTTAACTCAGGCATGTTAATTAAAGTGATGGGCAGTCAGATCAGAATTTGTTTTTAAGAATATTTTTAAATCAACTGCGAAAAAAGTACAGAACGGATGGAAGATTAATTAGTTAAAGATTAAATAATATATGGTTAACATACATTTTAAAACGAAGCGTAAGTTACTTCACAAGTTGCTACAAAATTTTATGAAGTTAGAGATTTTAATTTTACTTTAAATATTCCACCTTCTGAATAGAACGCAAACCAACTAAAATGATTAGATTGGTGAAAGAAATGAGCAATGGTAAAATTTAGATTGTCCAGCAAATGTTTCACTAAAGGAGTACGCACACTACAGAATTTTAGAGAGATAAAGAGATTTAGAGACAAAAAGACAAACAGATATAGAAAGCGGGAGGGAGAGACAGTGAAGAAGAAGAGAGAGAGACAAAGAGAGAGAGAGAGAGAGGCGAGATACACAGACAGTGATCAACGAAAGAGAAAGAGAGACAGACAGACGGAGAGGGAGAGAGACAAAGAGACGTGACATTGTAGGGTAGTGAAGGGGGTTGGAACCAAATTCAGGGTTGCTGTGATCCGATCCCGTCCAAGACTTCCCATTGATGAGTGCCGTGTCGATATTTCAATAGCGGCCACCGGTTGCCTCAGGCGAAAAAATATCCAGAGGCGACGGTGGGAATCGAACACACGACCGCGAACTCTACTAGCGGAGAGCCTGTCGCCTTAACCACTCGGCTACCACTATCCGCTCAATACACAGACAAAGAGAGAAAGTGAAAAACAATAATTGGTTGTTAAAATAATAAAATAAATAAATAAAAATATAACTTTATTGTATAACTTTGTACTTTTCAAGAACTCTTGAGGGATAAAGAGAAATAGATTGATAGAAAAATAAATACAGATACAGACAGATAAAGACAGCATAGAGATAGACCAGAAGAGAGAGAGAGAGAGAGAGAGAGAGAGAGAGAGAGAGAGAGAGACAGAGAGAGAGAGAGAGTGAGAGGGAGAGAGAGAGAAAGAGAGATAGTGAAAGAAAGAGAGAGAGAGAGAGGGAGGGAGAGAGAAGGAGAGATAGTGAAAGAAAGAGAGAGAGAGAGAGAGAGAGAGAGAGAGAGAGAGACAGAGAGACAGAGACAGAGAGAGAGAGAGAGAGACAGAGACAGACAGACAGACAGACAGACAGACAGACAGACAGACAGACAGACAGACAGACAGACAGACAGACAGACAGACAGATAGGCAGAGGGAGGTTGATTGATTTCTGTTTTATTTATACTTAAATTACTCAAGATTTGATCTCCAGGATCACTCTTACATCTTATGTGAAATGCAATGTCTACTCTACTTAATTCTCACAAAACAATTTATTTTTCATACAACATTAATAAGTAAAAACCATATATATAAAATATCTTGACAGAAAAGAAATAAAAATTAAAAAGTTAATTTCTCCTTACTTGGAGAATTATTTACAAGTGTAGTTGAGCGATATCAGATATAAAACACTTCTAAAAAAAATTGGTATACAAGGTATCATTTTAAAAGTAAACAATTATTTTGACTTACATACAAGAACACATTTTGTAGATAATTAAAGTAAAATATTTTTTAACATATATAACATTCATATGAAGAGACTTTTTGTACTTTTAATTTTTTATTTACTGAATTTAATTTACCACTTTTAATCATTTTAGCCTTTTTTTAACGTTTTTATACTTATCTAGGTAGTGGGTTATTTTTTATAGATTTTTTCAAAATGACTCTTTCTTGTTGCATTTTTGAATTTGAAAAGTGGTGAGTGACTAACAGGGAGGACTGGCGGACCAAAGTGACCGGAAACGCATCATCAACTTTCAGTCCTCAATATAAAATCTCAAAAATTTATCCAAGCATTGTTGAGGTATTTTTGTCTTTTTACAAATTTTGATTACCTTGACCCACTGGTTTGATTTATATTAATAAAATAACCCGAAACATATAATTTATCACTTTTTTGTTATGCTTATAAAAACGCGCAAAAAATCACGTTACTTCAAAATATTAGGTATTAAATAAAACGAATCCTCGAAGTTACGATAGCTCAGGTGGTAGAGCAGCGGCGTATTTAGCCGAAGGTCGTGGGGTTCGAACCCCGCTCGTGACACTAGCTTTTCCATTTCAACCAAAGCCTTACAAAAAAAAAGATTAATTAATTAAAAGAAGAAATTTGATTAATAGACCATTAAATATAATGTATTTAATTAAATAAAACGAATCCTCAAAGTTACGATAGCTGAAGTGGAAGAACAGCGGCGTATTTAGCCGAAGGTCGTGGGTTCGAATCCTGCTCGTGACACTAACTTTTCCATTTCAACCAAAGCCTTACAAAAAAAAAGATTAATTAATTAAAAGAAGAAATTTGATTAATAGACCATTAAATATAATGGATTTAATTAAATAAAACGAATCCTCAAAGTTACGATAGGAAGAACAGCGGCGTATTTAGCCGAAGGTCGTGGGTTCGAATCCTGCTCGTGACACTAACTTTTCCATTTCAACCAAAGCCTTACAAAAAAAAAGATTAATTAATTAAAAGAAGAAATTTGATTAATAGACCATTAAATATAATGGATTTAATTAAATAAAACGAATCCTCAAAGTTACGATAGCTCAAGTGGAAGAACACCGGCGTATTTAGCAGAAGGTCGTGGGTTCGAATCCTGCTCGTGACACTTGCTTTTCCATTTCAACCAAAGCCTTACAAAAAAAAGATTAATTAATATAAATAAGAAATTTGATCAATAGACAATTAAATATAATGGAGTTAATTAAATAAAACATTTATTTTTGTTAATCTAATCAATATATAAAACAAATGAACAACGAGCTTTCGCGTTGCATGTTGATTTAATCCTCGAGTATTTGTTCGGCGGCTATAAATTTTAATCTGGACGGTTCTGATTTTCACCCGGTCCAGCGAGACGCCGAGCCGGGCAGGAGGGGTTCCTGAGGGAGGGTAAAATAGTATTTTGGGCCAATTTTCCAGTCATTTCCTTTGGAGGAACACAGCCACCAATTACACCAACCTCAACACCACAGGCCACCCGTCAGACGCTTTAAACCCCGCCGACACGACCACCCTCGTCAACGGTTTAGACCCATTCTCACGGAATGTATTTGAAAGGTTATAAGCCGTCAACTTGATGCCTCCCTCGATAAATAATGATAAATTTATCGCCGAAACGAATAACAAATTCTAACGAGGCCAGGAACCGTCAGCTTTTGTGTGAAAGACGTCTTGCAAATTGACACTTCTTTTAATGTGTTGTTTCACTTTTTGTAAATGATGATTCTACTCAAAGATTTATTGTTTACAACGAAACATTTGTTCTATTCACCCACGGCAGCAGGCACAGATTTTTAAATGTTTATTTTTGTGTTGTATCTGTGTTGACTTTACGTTAATTTATTGGAATGAATGTAATTTATTAGCGTGAAAGGTAGTAGTTACACTGATAGCTGGGGTGTGTGACGTCCGGAGAGTAAAAGTAAGTTTTAGCCAGAATAAAGTGGGTTCAATCCCGCCCCGAAGAATATCGATTACTCTGGAGTGAGTGTGTGACGTCTACAGAGTAAAAGTAAGTTATTAGCGAGAATGGAGTGCGTTCAACCCCGCCTAATATCGAGTGCTCTCAGCGAGTGACCAAACTTTATGTTTATATCGAGTATTGAATTTGTGTTAATTTATTGGAATGAATGTAATTTATTAGCGTGAAAGAAAGGGGTTGCTTATAATCCCTCCCCGAGGAATATCGAATACTCTGGGGTGAGTGTATGACGTCTAGAGAGTAGAAGTAAGTTATTAGCGAGAATGAAGTAGGTTCAACCCCGTCCCATTTTTTGAGCTCCGCTTTTGACAAGTTGTCCACATGGTCTGTAGGTTGTATGAGGATGTTTCTAAGTGAACATGTACCCCTAAAAGCTATTCTACAAACCGTCTGGTTTATGAGTTTTACCTAGTTTTTCTGATAGTTTCCTAATGTTTGGCAAGCAAAGATATCATGATTCATTTTTTGTGGAGTGGCTGCGCCCAATTGTTGCTTCTTTTAAGGTTATTTTTTTATTCTTTTTTAATAGTAACAAATCGATAAATATTTCTTGATATCCATTGTTTTTAGCCAAAGTTTTATTGTTGCCCGGCTGGACGAATAAGACTAGGTCTGCCCGTGCATTGGTGGTTCTCGAGGTCTGCGCAATGTAAAGTGCGAAAGCTGAATTACTGGTGGTCTACGAGAAGTGATAGGCTCAATTTTCGATAATTTAAACAATATTTTGTTAAGACGATAGTTAATACGTGTTACTATTTTATCATTCCAATGATAAAATATAAGTCCAAATACAATTAATTAAGGTTTTTAGTTAAGATGAAAAAAAGTTAATGGCACAAGCGGGATTCGAACCCACGATTTTCTGCTAGATACGCCGCTGCTCTACCACTTGAGCTATCGGGACCTCGATCCACTCGGACATCAACTTCCTACCTCAACCGCACCTTATGAGTTTTCCCTCCTTTTTGCCATTTTTCAACTCAACTAAAAAACTTAATTAATGTCATGTATCCACGAAAGTAGTGAATTTTTGATTCTATGTTTAACAATTGTATGTGAGCTTACTAAAACTTTCAGGGACCTTGGTGTTTGATGTTTTAAATTAGGTAATTTTTAATCCAATCCGATTAGACGACATTTGAAAAATGCCAAAAAGAAGGGAAAACTCATAAGGTGCGGTTGAGATAAGAAGTTGATGTCCGAGTGGATCGAGGTCACGATAGCTCAAGTGGTAGAGCAGCGGCGTATCTAGCCGAAGATCATGGGTTAGAATCCCGCTCGTGTCATTAACTTTTTTTCATCTCAACTAAAAACCTTAATTAATTGTCATATATTAATTGGTCTAGCGGACCACGAAATTAGTGAATTTAATGATTAAAATGAAGTACACTTCACTAAAGCTTTCCGTGGCCATTTCATTTGTGGTCGAGAATCCAATCCGATTACACGACATTTGAAAAATGGCAAAAAGGAGGGAAAACTCATAAGGTGGGGTTGAGATAGGAAGTTTATGTCCGAGTGTATCGAGGTCACGATAGCTCAAGTGGTAGAGCAGCGGCGTATCTAGCCGAAGTTCGTGGGTTCGAATCCCGCTCGTGCCATTAACTTTTTTCATCTCAACTAAAAACCTTAATTAATTGTAGTGTATTAATTGGTCAAGCGGACAACGAAATTAGTGAATTTAATGAATAGAATAAGTCCAAATATTCAAAACACTTGAGGACATGCCGTACCCATAACATATTCCGAAAGGTCGGGCGAAAGGATTCATTTACCAAACATCTGTCTATGATTATTCAATGTTCATATTTTGATCCTATCTCTTGGCTCTTATAAATGCAAGGACTCTGATCTAGGTATTTCACAAAGCAATTAAACGGAAGTTGGAAGGCGGAGGATGATGTATTCTGAACAGGGTATAAGCCCGGTTGAAGTAGGGCTTAGCCGGCTCGCATCCTGGGGCTATTGATCAACATCAACTCGACCCTCGAGAGGATCTCACTCGGGAGGAATTCCACTGAGCAGTTTCACTCCCATTTTATTACATGTTTTACTATTGGCCGAGAGCTGGGCCCTTCGACAAAAATTTTACCCAAGTACGAACATCTATCGAACCGGCCTTTTAAAGGTATTCGCCTTAATGGGGGTATTTATGTGAAATCACGTCCCTTTTAATAGTGACAAATACAAAAAGGAGGATTTCAAAAGAAAATAAAGAAGTAGCGAAAATTTTGGACAAAAAAACGTCCTTTTGAAACAAGGGATTAATTATTGTTAATTTGTTGAAGTCGTGAGGATACGCTTGCTCCCTTCTTTATACTTTCTTTATACTTTTTCTTCCCATTGCATTCCAATACATTAACATTCATATACGCCGATGACGCGGGAATCCTCTCCACAAAACATTGATCCTGTTACTTCATTTAACAAACTCCAATCCCATTTTCACATGCCCTCCTTCACACTCTCTCGCATACTCACTGTTTTTTTCTGTCTGTCTGTCTGTCTCTCTCTCTCCCTCTCTGTCGCTCGCTCGCTCGCTCTCTCTATTTGGTTAGATGTAAAAACGGTCCTTGAGACCAAATCCTGGGTGATGGATAAATAAAACGTTCATCATCGTCTTCTTCCATACTGTCTGGTTTTGTCTATCTGTCTGCCTGGCTCCTCTCTCTCTCACTATCTCTCTTTCTCTTTCACTCTCTCTCCCCCTCTCTCTCGCTTTCACTTTCTCTCTCCCTCCCTCCCTACCTCCCTCGCTCCAACCTTCCCTCCCTTTCTTTCTCTCTCTCTCTCTCCTCTCCCCCTCACTCTCTTTCACTTTCACACTCTCTCTATCATTCTCTCACTCCTTCTCACTCTCTCTCTTTCTTTCACACTCTCTCCCTTTCTCTCTTTCTCTATCTCTCTCTCTCTCCCTCCCTCCGTACCTCCCTCCCACCCACCATCTCTCTCTCTCTCTCTCTCTCTCTCTCTCTCTCTGTCTCTCTCTCTCTCTCCCCTCTGGTCTATCTGTATGCTCTCTTTATCTGTCTCTATCTATTTATCTATCTATCAATCTATTTCTGTTTCTCCCTCAAGAGGTCTTCTTGAAAAGTGGAAAGTTATACAAAAAAGTTATATTTATTTTATTATTTTAACAACCAATTATGAGAAATATTAATCAATGCAGATAATATCTATTTTTCATTAAAAAAACGTTGTTATAGAAAATCATTAAAACATTATAGTTCATTTCTCAGAATGTTAATATAAAAAATGAAATATTTTCCGATAATAATTTTAACAAACTGATTAATAGTGTTCTTAGGTGATTTTAAAACATATTTCTGTACTTGAATGTTGAAAAAGGGAATTTTACATTTAAAATATGTTATACAGTCCGCTATATTTTAAATAAATTTACAAGAATTATTAATGAGTCTTTTAAATTAATTTTTTCAGCGTTGCAAATTTTTTTTCATCCATCTTATGAAAAATTATAATTTTTAAATGGTTTAGGTTTATTCTTTTTTTTAAACTTTTTTACGGAAGAGCTTTCCAAGAAAGCCGTGCCAATTTTCTATTGCATCTTTTAGAGATTAAAAAGTGCCAAAATCCGCATGCGTTGTCGTTGAAAATCAAAATTAACATAACTTACGGACGAAAGCGTCGACTTTTCCTATAGCAGAATTCCGTTAATAATAAATTCCGGCCAGGAAAAGTTTGGACTGCTGTTTCACGTCGTCAAATAAAACAGAGCCGCGATGATGCCGGGATTATAAAAGTTATTTATTATTCACACAGATTACGGCAAGCCTTGCGACATTCTGTATTTTTAAATTAAGCCCGACGATAAAAACGGTGGGAAGTTGCCATGTATAAACGAGGAGTAAATTCAACTTCAAGTTCTTCTTCAATGTCATTGATGGAATAATGTTGACATCAAGCTCTCAAAAATTCGTCTAATTTGTTCCATATAAACTTTTAATTTTTATACTTCCTTGTTTTGTACTTGAAATTGAAAAAAATCTACACTACAAGATAAAATAATAACCGTTTGTTATAAAGTTTGTATTATTGATAATTCACTAGTTTTCGAGGCCCGATTGTCCAATTAATATCATTCAATTAATTAAGGTGTTTAGTTGAGATAAAAAAGTCAGTGTCATGAGCGGGATTCGAACCCACGACCTTCTGCTTGATACGCCGCATACTGTACCACTTGAGCTAATGTGATTTCGATCCCCTCGGGCACTTCTAATCGAACCACAACATCCCATCTCAACCTCACCTCTCGAATTTTCCCTCCTTTTTGCCATTGTTCAAACGTCGTGTAATCTATTTGATTCTCGGCGAATCACATCACCTTAATTAATTGAATTATATTAATTGGTCCTCTCTGTGGCCATTTCATTTGTCGCCGAGAATCAAATAGATTACACATTTGAAAAATGGCAAAAAGGAGGGAAAATTCAAAAAGTGGGGGTTGAGATGTGAAGTTAGTCCCCGAGTGGATCGAAATCACGATAGCTCAAGTGGTAGAGCAGCGGCGTATCAAGCCGAAGGTCGTGGGTTCGAATCCCGCTCGTGACACTGACTTTTTTATCTCACCTAAAAATCTTAATTGAATATTATTGATGTGTGTTTCTTAGTGACCTGTTATTTCATAATTTGTTGAAGTCGTGAGGAACGAGCCTTTATTCGGGTCATCTTCAGGGTAAATTTCAAAACATACGTTGATTGGATAAAATATAATTTAAGATATAAATATAAATTTTGAACCGAGTATTTCATTTGAAGATGACCCGAATAAAGGTCAAAACGTCGGCAAAAAAAAAATGAAAAAGGTGTTTTTCTAATCTACCTCATTCTTGACCGCTCCACACGACTTCAACAAATTATGAAACAATAGATCACTAAGAAACACACGTTATTAATAATTATAGATCATCAATAATCATTCATTTAATTAATGTTTTTTTGGTTGAGATAAAAATGTCAGTGTCACTAGCGGGATTTGAACCCACGATCTTCGGCTTGATACGCCGCTACTCTATCACTTGAGCTATCGTGACTTCGTTCCACTCAGGCACTAACTTCCCAGCTCAACCCCACCTTTTGAATTTTTCCTCCTTTTTGCCATTTTTCAACCTTTTCTTATCCTTTTTTTATCTCAACCAAAAAAACCTTAATTAATTTAATGATATTAATTGGTCAAGAGGACCACGAAAAATAGTGAATCATCAATAATATTAATTTTTTTGCAGATCATCAATTCAAAAATTGACGTCAGATAAAAATAAAAACTTTGCAGCTCAATTAACTATCTGATGAGATATTATTCTAGTGAAACGTACAAAAATTTGTTTAAAAAACCATTTAACTACAGTCCATTTTAATTAAGACTAATAAACAAACCACTAGAATTTTGAGTGTAATTTTTTTGTTTCACTCTCGGTTTCACAGATGTTGACACGATGGAGTTTGCATGTGCAATGAATGCAAATGTTTCATAGCGTCCATCACGACGACCACAAGTGGAACCACTTATTCCACTGTCACGGTCCGACAGCAAAACCAAACAAAAATAAAGTCGAGGAAAAAGCGCCACGAACGTACAAATGGCCTGATTCTGTACTTTTCCGTTTTATCCACCCCAACTTTAATTACCGTAAGCAATAATGGACATATATAAATATGTATATATCATAGTTCCCTCCCCCGGTGATATCAGTGACTCTTAACGAGCAAAATGGCCGGAGTCGGAAAATCCCCAATTACCCCGTGTTCATATTTTCCTTCGCTGGAAAAATATATCTTCGGCAATATCCGCAACCTAAAATATTGAACCCTTTTTGTAAAACGTCAGACCTGAGGCGATGCTTCGAAAAACTGATAACCATTTATTTAAAAAAATATATATTCAAACACCATCCATCATAGCCCAAATATTAACAAGAATTAAGCAAAACAATTAATAATAATATTTTTTTGTTTGATCAGACATTTTACATTTTATATACATTACAAGTAAATAAACATCTACATGACAATAGTCCTTAGACCGTCTGTCCGATAGGTCCAATCTGGTGCAAATAGATTTACCTAGGATAGAAATTAACTATGTACAAGAACAATAAGTTTACACAATATTAAAATAATCATTTAACCAAAAAACCGATACAAATTAATATGAAACACAAAATTAAAACGTTACACTGAAATACTTAAAAATGAATTTTTTTTATAAATAGAAATGAACCCAATTATTTTCATTGACTGCAATGAAAAATTTTCTTTCTGAAGATATGATGTTTGTTGATCGACCTGCAGATAATCTATGTGGAGTTTCAATCTACATGGAGGTCATTAGACAGGTGAAGAGAGAAGAAGACTAATTGTTGGGTTCACCAAGCTTTCGGCAACTTATAGTGCCATCACCAGTGCCTATTTCTCTCTCTCTCTCTCTCTCTCTCTCTCTCTCTCTCTCTCTCTCATTAATGTTAATCCGTTGTACATAGTTTTTATAAATAGGGACAATTTTAGTCAAAATACTCTCTGTGATCATAAATGTTGCCTATAAGAAATTGCCAGTCAGAACAAAATTGTTGAACCTTAGTCATATGATTCAATTAATTAAAGTTTTTAGTTGAGATAAAAAAGTCAGTGTCACGAGCGGGATTCGAACCCACGACCTTCGGCTTGATACGACGCTTCTCTACCACTTGAGCTATCGTGACTTCGATCCACTCGGGAACTAACTTTTCATCTCAATCCCACCTTTTGAATTTTTACTCCTTTTTGCCATTTTTCAAATGACGTGTAATCTATTTGATTATCGGCGACAAATGAAATGGCCTCGGAGAGCTTTTAGTGAAGTATACTTCATTTGACTATTCACTATTTTTCGTGGTCCGCGAATTAATTGAATTATTAATTAATTGAATGATATTAATTGGTAACGCGGACCACGAAAAATAGTGAACTTGGTCATACGGATTTTTATTAGCGAGGTACTGTTAAAATTTTATTACAAATTATTGTTTTTGTTAATTTGAATAGTGTATATTAATAATTATTTACAATTTTATATAGTTGACACTTTTCACCATGTTAAATGTAGTATGCTTCACCATGTGCTTCATAACCTTAAACCCAAAACGCTTTTACAATAGTTTTCCTTGTTAATCGTTTTCTGCACACTTGGGAAAGTATGTACATTATTTTATTTTGTTAATTGTATATTATTTTTTATATTTTTTAATTTTTAATAAATAGGCCCTGATGATGGCACTATAAGTTGCCGAAAGCTTGGTGAACCCAACAATTAGTCGTCTTCTTTTTTCACCTGTCTAATGACCTCCATGAAGTTTGAAACTCCACATAAATATTCTTTCTGTTAGGGATGTTTTAATAAAAAACAGCACTATAGTAGTTGGGGATTGGGTATTGAGCTACAAAGAGGAAACGGTTTTCAAATATGACCAAATTTCGTAACGACCTCTCAAAGTTCACTCTTCTATGTTGTAGTTTGGATTCAAAATTTTCCATCGCCTAATAATTAGTTTTCTTTTATATACTTTTAAAAACTTTTGTACTTTAGATTAAATTTCAAATTATGATAGATTTGGAAAAGCTGGGGGTCTTGCTGAGAATGGGAATTTCCCCTTTTCTTTTGTGTTGACGGCAGTTGGTCTTTCCTCTTCTCCCTCGTCCCGTCTTCTAATTGCACGTTGGAATTATCAGCCAGCTGTAGACGGCTTTCATGCTAGGATATTTTATGTTTTACATTCTCTCTGGTTATTATTGTCGCTTGAATGATTTTGACAAAATCTTTCCTAATTTAGAAAAGTGCACCCTTAGACGGAAAGTGAAAATGATATTCCTTTTCGTTTCTAAATGCAAAAAGTATGTCGGTGTATAATTAGGCAGGTAAAACATCCGTTTTATTAATAAACTTTCCATTTTCAAGCTCCTCGTAGCTCTCAAATACCTGACAACCATAACAAATAATAACCCACCGCACTGCATCAAATTTTTTATTGCAGGAATACTTTTAGTAGATAAAATTAGACCAGATAGAATCCATGCTACGTCTGCCTGTTATTAATTTATCTTTAAATAGTACTTGAAATTAAAGGATCTATTCAGTTTTACCCCGATCTTTATTTAGAAGTCGTGAGATGCGGTCTGGTGTGAAGTATGTTTCAGAAAAACATTTTCTCTATCGTGCCACCGTTTCGATCTTTATTGAGATCATCCTCAGGGCTCAAAGTGTTTGTCTTCTGTGTAATTGTGTCATTCTTGCGTGTCGTGTCGAGAGTGCCCAACACGCACGATACGACACGCAAGAATGACACAATTACACAGAAGACAAACACTTTGAGCCCTGAAGATGATCTCAATAAAGATCGAAACGTTGGCACGATAAAGAAAATATTTTTCTGAAACCTACTTCACACCAGAACGCATCTCACGATTTCTAAATAAATATCGATTAACGGTCACTAATCACCACACATTTTTACCCCGATATACAGTGACTCACAGATTCGTTCACAGCTGAATGCAAATTCGGTTATATCATTATTTACTTTACAAAACAATTCTAGGACATCAAATAAACGTAGTTTTTTTAAATAATTTTATTTATCTTAACACAAACAACACTCAAAAAATTAAATTGTTCCTTTATTATGATTATTAAAATAATAGAAAAGAAATTACCGTGTGCGAATGATAATATGATTGTGTCATAGAAAATCCTTTAATATTTTGTATGTCCTCCTTTGGCTTTCAAAACTGCATCAGTCCTTCTGGGCATACTACTCACGAGATTTCTCTACTGTTCTGGATCAATTAGGTCTCATTCAACTTGTGTTTTTTCCCAAAGTTGATCGAAGTTTGAAGCGTCTCCTGCAGCATCGGCTAAAGATTTTTTAGTTTTCTCCACAAGTGCTCAATTGGATTAAGGTTAGGTGACTGTGGGGGCCATTCCATGACATTAAAACCACGATCAGCAAGCCACTCTTTGGTCAGCAATGGTTTCTTCACTTCCCGTCGCTCTTAATCCGGCCTCACGTAAACATCTCCGTTTGTTTCAGCACTGACATCCACATTATCATTATCACGCGGCCTACGCTGAATTGGGACAGCATTGTCAACCTGTCCTGATCGAACGGAGCGTAGATACAACGCCTTTTGGCCTCGGAAAATTATGTTTTATGACCACTCCTCTTCTTTTTAAAACAACTGTCGTAAATTCCGGAAGATGTTTCAGGTTTTGTTATTACCCCAATAATAACAATTAATTTTTTTTTTTAAATTTCACGATAAGAATGTCCTTCTTGTAGATATTTTATTATTGGATCTTTCAAAAATGTTGAAAATGGCTTCATACTGTAATTAAACGGAATAGATCATAACCATTAAGGAAAGGAAATATTTTCAATATGTAAGAAAAATAGCTAAATTGATGATACCTGATAACAAATTTGAGAAGAATTATTGAATGGTTTTTGCGAAATTTGCAGTGAAGTAACCCGAGTCACAAAACTGTTCACACGAAGACTCGAAATAAACTGGCTCAATTCAAAGGTATAAACATAAATAAAAATTATTAGGGTGAATGTTTGTTTGCCAACAGTTCAACGAACTCAATCCTATTGCCGTTGACTGGATTAAAAAATACGGGATTTGCAAACTAGAGATAATAGAAATTGTTCACTTATGTGAACAAATGTGTGAGTCACTGTATATATAACATCAGAATTTAAAATTCTGACAATTTTAACATAAAAGTCTTGCGATTATCTATATTAGCTAACGTTTTGTCCTAAAAAAATAGAATTTCATACATCTCCCCATCCAATGTTTTATGGCGAAATCCATTTTTCATGCATATATATATATATATATTTATATATATATATAATTTTGGAAACCTAAATGACTATTTACACACTAAAACAAGAAGTATTAATAAGACAAATAATAACAATGGGAACGAAAATGATCCGCTGCGCTAGAACTTAATTAGACAAACGGTGGTCTTAACGGCCTTAATTTGGCGAAATTAGTACTAAAATGGTCGAAGATAGATATAATTTAAGTTAGGGGTTAAATGACAAAATAAATTTATCATGGGAGTTGTCACTTTCTTTTACGGTTCATATACTGAATAGCAAAAAGCGGATACTCGTATTTTGTTGTTTATTACAAACTGTATATATTTGTGTGTGTATTTTTATCGTTACATTAAAACATGTAACATTTAAAACATAATTATTTTAATGTAAACCAAATTATACGAGAACAGAAATCCAAGAATTTTAATTTAAAAAAAACACTTGAAAATCATTTAGGTATAGATGAAAATTTAACTAACATTTTATCCTATCTCAAAATATAAAAAATATCTCAATATTTTTTATTAAAATTCTTGTTTTTTTTTTTTTTTTTTTTTTTTTACGAGGGTTCGCAACAGCAGAGGTCATATAAACCCTTAGGGTGCCGGTGTTTTTGAAAAAAAGCCCATTTGTAAGTATGTCGGGGTCGAATGCAGGGGCGCTGCATTCGAACCCGGGGCCTTTACCTTTCAGTGATGAGCGCCGTGTCAAAGACTAAACCTTGCGGCCACTGACGCCCCCTATCTTGGATTTTTGATCTCGTTTCATTCGGTTTGATGTGTGTAAATTCCCGATAGTCCAAATAAATGTTTAAATAAGTAAGCAATTTACTTTAAAAAAAAAACCACAGGGCATTGTTTCCTTAACAAAAATAAAAAAGTTGTACTTAACAAAATTTAAATACAACAGTGTTACATAGTTTCAACAAAGGCAAAGAACTATATTGGTTTGAAAAATTTGAAATTAAAAAATGTAAAATTGAACATGGTGATAAATGCATTAATAATATAACAGATTTTGATCCTCCTCCTATTTTAAATATGTATATAAATAATATTAAACGTCCAAATAATTAAACTAATTATTCTAATTGTTATTATGTTTCATAATAATTTAATAATATTAAGGTATTATTCTAATTATTTTATTTTTTATTTTATTTTATTTTTTNACGTCCAAATAATTAAACTAATTATTCTAATTGTTATTATGTTTTATAATAATTTAATAATATTAAGGTATTATTCTAATTATTTTATTTTTTATTTTATTTTATTTTTTTATTATTTTTTTATCTTTAATCACTAATTTACAATTAATTTCTTACAGTACTTACTATTACAATTGTTATTTGTGTTATAATTCCAGCTTTTCGCACGTTCAAATTGAGCGCCATTAAAAAACCAGCTTCCCATTGGAACGTCGCGTTGGAGGGGGTATCAGCGGGTTCACTTCTGCAATTCATGTCGAGAGACTTGGTTGTGGAAACCCTTCAACCGGACGATGAGCTAAAGGGCTCGAAATCCGTATTGTTGCGAATCAACTTAATGTGAGTAGGAACCATCTTTTTTAAAAAGGATTGAACTCCACACTCACCCCATCATTTATAATTTCCACAAAATACTAGCGCCTGCTTTCTTTTGTTTTTTTAATCATTGAGTATATAAGTAATTTCCGACACTTATCGCCAGTCACTCTGTGTGTGTGTGTGTGTGTGTGTGTGTGTGTGTGTGTGTGTGTGTGTGTGTGTGTGTGTGTGTGTGTGTGTGTGTGTATATATATATATACCTTTAAACCCCTGTCCAAATCTCAACGGTAAAGAAGTAATTTCAGGTTTCGGTGTTTTTTTTTATTTTCCGACTTAGGTCGGCGCTTCTGGAAGGTCCAAATATTTTGCATTTTTTTCATATATATCAATACACTGATCGTTTTCCCTCGTTCTTTGAGTGAAAGAACCAGTTTCCTCAGCCTCATGAAGTCGTTGGAAGGTGCGATCTGCTGGAACGTCTCGATGTGGAAAACGAGCTTGCTATTCTCTCCTTGCAGGACTAGCATCACGGTTGAAATATCCGTAAATGAAATAATTATTTTATATATTCATTCAAAGTTTCTACTCACTCAAAGTGTTTGTTTTCTGCGTGAAACACTTTGATTGTGCAGAAATACTTTGAATGAATATAAATAAAATAATTTGCATTGTATAAATTCACTTTTTTTCCACATCCTACATGTTTTTGCTCAATTTAAACAATGTTTGTAAATCCCAGGCCCTGAAGATGATCTCAATAAAGATCGAAACGTTGGCACGATAAAGAAAATGTTTTTCTGAAATCTACATCACACCAGACCGCATCTCACGATTTCTGAATAATCATCAACTAACGGTCACTAATCACCACACATGTATTTTGAAGATGGAAGTGGAATTTTTACGTTTTATTGTACTAATTTAAGCTCCTTGGCCTACAACTTTAAACCCATCAAGTTTATTAAGCATGGTGCATTTCTTTAGAAAGTATTATTATAGTCGCGCCTTGGCTTCTTCTATTTTCTCATTTTATACTTAGCACAATTACGTCGAGATGATTGTATTAATTTTTTTATTTATTTATAGAACAAAGATAACATTTTGTATAGTATTAAACAAATTAAATTTAGATAGGCAATTTATTTAATTTACTTAATGAACTTTAATTAATGAATTATTTACTTTAATTAATGAAAATTCTAGAACGACACGTAGGCGACTGTGCAATTGTACAATCAAGCTGTCAGTGCGATGTTGATTTATGTATTATGCATTTTATATGTATATACGTACATATGTGTACACAAATCGAACAATATATAGAACTTAATCACCCACTCAGGTGTTTTGGCATTCCGGATTAAGACCTCGTTCAGGTCCATTTCGTCTCTGAAAGTATATTGCAATTACAATTAATCAAGATTTTTAGTTGAGATGAGAAAAAGTTAATGGCACGAGCGGGATTCGAACCCACGATCTTCGGCTTGATACGCCGCGGATTGGATTCTCGACGATTACACGACATTTGAAAAATGGCAAAAAGGAGGGAAAACTCATAAGGTGGGGTTGAGATAGAAGTTGTTGTCCGAGTGGATCGAGGTCACGATAGCTTAAGTGGTAGAGCAGCGGCGTGTCTAGCCGAAGATCGTGGGTTCGAATCCCGCTCGTGCCATTACCTTTTTTTCATCTCAACTAAAAACCTTAATTAATTGTAATGTATTAATTGGTCAAGCGGACCACGAAATTAGTGAAAGTATGTTGCAGTGTGCTGCCAATGGCTCGATCGTTTCAGCAGTTTTGAAATTTAAATGCACTCACATTGGCATTCATTCCTAAGGAAAATAAATGCCTTCATATTTACCATTTAATGAAGTAGGCTGGAGAAATAGGTGAAATTCCACCATCGGCGCTTACACCGCATATTCGCTCTAATAAATAATTTACACTCAATGTCCACAAAAGGAAACACAAAACGAAATACCTATCAATTACTATATACAATAAAACCATCATGTTTCCTCAAAACAAGCGGAACAGGGAACCCAAAGACTCGCTGCTATTTTTTATCGGGTGACATCCCTACTTGTTCTTTATATGAGCCGAGGAATGGCACCGTTCAATTCAATCAGAACACCTACGCGTACTTTGACCCAAAAGTAAGTACCAGTGTGTCAACCTCGTATTGCCTAGTTAGCCGGCATAATGTTATCCCTCTTCTTCGATTCAAACTCTCAGAGAATCGGTGATCAGGTTCGAAGGGTGAGACGTCGTTTGAGTTCGTCCGGGTATCCCGGTACCTTCACGAAGGACTTGTCAAGAAACAGAAGTGGCTGCTCTAAGGAAGTCGGTGCAGACTAGGTAGGCAAAGCTCGGATCACCTCGAATCACCCCATAACGTGTCCCATCGAAAATCTGTGAGATAAGATTCTTATTGCATGTGCTAATTAAGCATGTTGTATTGAATTTTGTTGTGTTCTTAACGTTTTTTTAATATTTCCATAATTTAACGATGAGCTAGATTATCGACCTGCTGCAAAACATGAAGTCTTTTCGGAGGATCTACGGAAGAGGTCAAACACAGAGAAAACTTCCTTTCGGTTTTCGCCGAGCTTTCGACAGTTTTTATACTGTNTACTAGTTTTTTAGACTTTTATGAGATGCTTAGCCCCAAAAAACGTAATGTACTTCTGTGCCCAAAACACCATGTCTTTTATTTCCCCACTAAGTTTTAAGCCCTGAGGATGACAGTATAAAAACTGTCGAAAGCTCGGTGAAAACCGAAAGGAAGTTTTCTCTGTGTTTGACCTCTTCCGTAGATCCTCCGAAAAGACTTCATTTACATAATTATTTAGCACCTTATCACCTTAGATTTGTTGAATAAGATCAAAGTAAGTTTAAGATTTGTGGTACTTTTTTCTTTCCCTACATACAGAATACAATAAGGTTAAAAATCATAACGAACAACCAGTCTAAAGGAATTGCTGTTTGCTTATTTAAATATTCTAGCAATTTTATGAACGTTGGCACTTAAATATTAAAAACTAGCCAGTATTATTTGAGTACGATACCGATTGATTCCGTTGTGGAAGGGTAGGTGCGGTAATAACACGGAACCGAATCGCCCCTTTTGAATATCAAGTATTATTATGCTCTATCACGTAGACATAAAGCACGGGAGGATACAACCACTCAAGAGACACTGTTTCCCGATGTGGGCGAGGTGTAGAATATTTAAAGAGAACGGCGAATAATGGAAATGCTAATTCTCCAGAGCCGGTGTTCTTCCAGAGAAGGCCAGTTAAAATACAAGGGATTTCTCCCCCCCCCCCCGATGAAAGCAGAATTTTTCCTCGGCATAAATAAATCACCGGAAACCCGCGGGTGGCAGGGGTTCGTCGTCTTCGAGAGCAGGATTTTATGCAAATACAAGTTTTTTCGTCTATTTACCTCGTTATATTCAAAATAAACGTACTTTTGTAACTTTTTGTTTGTTCAATTATTGATCTTAGAGAGTATGTGAGGATTTGAAGAAACATATTAAAATCGGTTCGTAATTTTAAGTTAAACCCAAATTACCATCGTAATATACATATATCACCATACATTAGACAATAAGTGTTAAAATTCACTTATTAAATCATAAATTTAGTACTGAAAAAGACGAACCTCTACATATATTATGCCTCAGCTTGTTTACATCACATATTTCTATAATTAAGAGCAAATTGGGTGCTCAAGGAGATATGATTGGATTTTCGCGTTTGCTATGAGCAATTTAAATAGAAAGGTTAATAAAGAAAGGGTGATTGGGAAAGCGGCAATTTTTTTATAGAAACATTATACATATTTTTATGTAGTGATTAGTGACCGTTAATCGATAATTATTCAGAAATCGTGAGATGCGGTCTGGTGTGATGTAGGTTTCAGAAAAACATTTTTTTTTATCGTGCCAACGTTTCAATCTTTATTGAGATCATCTTCAGGACCTGGGATTTACAAACATTGTTTACATATAACAATTACATTTAGGATGTGGAAAAGTGAATTTGATTGAATATAAAAAATATATTTTGCATTGTATAAATTCACTTTTCGCATTCAACCTTCCAGATTTCTCGATGTACGGAGGAAAAGGTCGATGTCTGTTGGATCAACCTGTAAAGGTTACAGATCCTGTTTTCCTGGCTCAATATTTGAACATTTTCCATTTCTAGTCAAATGGCATTGATAGTTAAATGAATCAGGGTCCGTGCAAAAGAGCAAATATACTGAGAAATTTGGAAAACGAGAAAAATTAAACAATATCTCCATAATTATGTCACTGGTCAACGTCGCTCATAAAATATAAAGTTTACTTACTAATTTATTTATAAATGTTTGGTGATTAGTGACCGTAAGTCGAAGATTATTCGGAAATCGTGAGATGGGGTCTCGTGTGATGTAGGTTTCAGAAAAACATTTTCTTTATCGTGCCAACGTTTCGATCATTATTGAGATCATCTTCAGAGCTTGGGATTTACAAACATTGTTTAAATTTAACAAATACAAACATTTTTTTTGCATTCTATAAATTCACTTTTTTCCACATCCTAAATGTATTTGTTAATTGTAATCAATGTTTGTAAATACCAGGCCCTGAAGATGATCTCAATAAAGATCGAAACGTTGGCACTATAAAGAAAATGTTTTTCAGAAATCTACATCACACCAGACCGCATCTCATGATTTCTGAATAATTATACATATTACTATCTCAGGCCCAGTTCAAACTTCAAGGATACTTTTAATTTGAAAACAATGGTGCAATCGGATTTTAAAATGGTCGGAAAATGACAAACTTATCGCAAAAAGAAAACGGCAACATAATCTCGACGAGGAGCTGGATATTTTACTGTATTACGTGAAAATCAGAATTCCTCTCTTCGAAATGTTGGAAGGGGTTTAAAAAAATAAAATTAGAAAACTTCAGACACAATTTTAAGCCGTCTCGGACTTGCACAAGTGTCGATTTGGGAGGCGGAAAAAAATATTCAAAAGATCACCTCATTTAAACTTAATATTTAAACATTTTAAATTATAGTTATTAGACCCCAAATATTTCATCCTTTAAAAACATCCCAAACTAAAAAAAAACAATTAATTGTTTTTATATTTAATTTTAAATTTTAATTATTGTTATGCGATCAAACAGCCTTTAAAACGATGTTGATTGGGATTCGGGTTGTGGTCTTCAAACATACAATGTTTTTATATCAACGCCAAACTTTCGACAAGTTTTATTGCCTTCTTCAGGGGATCTAAAGAGA
Organism: Cimex lectularius; assembly: GCF_000648675.2. Classification (NCBI taxonomy): domain Eukaryota; kingdom Metazoa; phylum Arthropoda; class Insecta; order Hemiptera; family Cimicidae; genus Cimex; species Cimex lectularius. The sequence continues at coordinate 524,129 of NW_019392788.1, read as the reverse complement.
CATAGGGACATAATCATTTAAATAGTTATAAATTACTGTAAATTGCAATAATTGTACTTACAGATACAAAGTCATAACTTATACACATTACACATTTCACTATATGTATATATACAAACTATATACATATATAATAAATAAATAAAAACCTCTTCTTAATAGCCTCTTACATATATATGCATTTTTTTAAAACAGTAACAATTATTTAACAATTAATATTCTTTAGGTACATAGAAAAATTGTGTTTATCACGTTATCAGGTGAGAAGTTCCCCACACTATCACCTACTGATAACAATCATTTTCCACAATTTTTAAAACAAGATCTTAATTTCTAGTACATTGGTGATTCTATGTTATCACAGCCTGTTAAATAAATGAATAAATGAATAAATAAATAAATATGTATGCAAGTATTGTTACGATCTTTGGGAAGAGACTTTGTCTTTTTATACTCTCTTAAATTTTAATTATTATTAATTTCATATAGGCTTCTGAGATCCCAATTATTTTATATTTAATTTTTTTTAATGCAGGAATCTTACTTTGCGTTCTTACATTTTATGTTATCTTTTGGATTTTTTGATGTTATAAAGAAAGAGACTTCAATTTAAAAAGGGCTAATTTGAAAATACAAAGGGTCAATTTAAAGTTAACAACAATTAACTTGAAATCAAAAAATGTTAATTTGATGCGACAATTTGAAGGTAAAAAGGTTAACTCAGAATTATAATGGGTTAATGTAGTGTAAAAAAGTGTTAATTTTGAGGGAAAAAATTATTAAAAAAAAAATATCCTTGTTTGTTTAAAAGTATGAAATATTCAATGGTAAATGATCCTTTTGATAAATATAATGTTTAATCTTTCTAATGTTTCAAATTGATGTAAAATGTTGTCTACAGTTTTAATATAATGGACAAAAATGGCGGCTAGTCATATTGCTAGAATTAAACTGTATATTAGTAAAAGTATTAAACTGAAAGTACACAAAGCAGCCAAACATCAATTTGAAAACTTTAATCGAAAATAAACAAAGACGAACATTCAAGAGATATTGGAGATGATGTACAACTAAACGATACTGTATTTTCACCCTCTGTGAGAAATATTTTAAAAGAGAAAATATTTTTTATTCGCTTTTCGTCAATATAACGAACTTACAATTATAACAGTGAAACAATATTCTTTATATTGATTTGATCAGAAAATAATCATCAGAGCGCTAGGATTGGGTTTCATTTCTTAGAAGATTAATGATGCCGGCTGATAAGGGGATTCTGTATAACAATACATTTCTACCGCAATCAAAGGGAAGTTGGAATGAACGGCCATTATCCACTACCAAGGGCGTATTTCATCCAAATTAGACAATGCTGTGCATTCGGTTTGGGTCGAAATTGTTTAATATGGGTAAAGAAATGGGTTCATTACAACAGCAATTTCCGGGTTTAGTTTTCAAAGAAAAACCGCCTATTCGTTCGATTAAACCGCTCAATTTACTGTGTTGCACTCGGACAGTTTTGATCCGAAATCTAAAATTTTGTATATCAAAAAATAAAAAGTTTTAGGCAGGAGTGTAAAAAGATACATTATCATAAATTAGCCCAATAGGTTTCAAGAAAAGCGAACGCGAAAAGCAAAAGCTCGTAGAATTATTGTTGACAGTGTTCTGAAAATAACTCAATTTCAATTAATGGATGAACGTTTACTTGGGTTTTATGCAGAGTGGATCTAATGGCCAGACTTTTGATTTTACAGTAATTAATATGGAGATCACGAATAACCCTTATTGCAGGGTCAAAAATCGGGAGCTTTTAGCGAATTGGATTGAAATGAAAACTAGACAATGACTGCGTAATATATTTTATTTTAACATAAAACACTGAATGATAACGTGACACTTATTTCGACTAATAATTTACGACAATTTTGTTTAAAATTTAACTGTAATATGAAAAGCGATACATCTGTCCTTTTTAGAAGTTAAATAAAACAAAAAAACAACAACATTGGATTGGAAAGAAAACAAAACAATGACTGCTTAAGAAATGTTATTGTAACATAAACCAGACACTGAAAGATAACATCACATTTCGAGTAGTATAACGCATATTGTAAAATCCGATCATAGCGGGATAAATGAAAAACTTTTTTGTAAGATTGGGATTTGATTCCTTTCGCTTCCAGACAACTGGTTCGTTGGTCTAGGGGTATGATTCTCGCTTAGGGTGCGAGAGGTCCCGGGTTCAAATCCCGGACGGACCCAGCAATGTTTTGCTTCCTGCGAGGGCAAAGGTGAAATTTTGGTTTTTACATGAGTGAGTCTTCTGACTTTTTGACCATCTACAGGGTGTCCTTTTTAGATGTCCCGGCTGAATTTCTCTTGAACCACTGATATATATTATATATATTACACAGGGCGGGCGACCAGGACCCGANTGTAAAATTTTCGAGTGTCCTATATTATTTCCCTTATGGTTCCAGCTGCCTTCACTAATTAATCTATAGCAGCTGGTTAGTGCTTTAACCTTGACCTCAATGTGTAGAGGTGTGGTGTTTGTTATCACTTCCAAAGCTAGGGTTGGTGTAGTGGGAAAAGCTCCCGTCATCATCATACAACCTAGTCTTTGGAATGAACCACTGATGCTATAAAAAACAAAAATAATTAAAAAAATTAAGTGCTTAATATTTATTAGTCTAGTTTCAAATTTTTACCTATTTTTGAGAAAAAATATACAGGGTACCTCAGGCCCGGTTCATTTTAAAAAATGATCCTACACATCACTTTAAAGGATTTTTTACGCCGAAAACAAGTATGGTATATTTGGTATATATATAAAACAAGTATATTTGGTATGCTATTTATTAATCACATTTCATGTTCCAACTGCCGGCCCTGCTTGAAGATTCAAAGATTTGCTCTTTTTAACCACTATTCACCTGTTCTCAGAGTTGCAGGATCAGGGGAGATGGATTGACATCCATTTTATATCCTTTGCAGCAGATCTTCAACGGAGGCTGCGGGGTAATCATTGCCGAAGATACTGTTCTTTAAATGTCTCCACAGAAAATAGTCAAGTGGAGTTAAATTGGTTAACGAGGAGGTGTTATCCACCTATTCCTGGAAGGGAGGATTCAATTAATGCCTCACCTGCAAAGAATTGTGTGCGGGCATCCATCAAGCTGTAGAATCATTCTTTGTCGTTGCAGAGAAACATCATCTGAGTGTTGGTAAAACCTTCCTTAAAAAATTGAGTAACTTAGCATCATTTAAATTCTTTTCGAAGGAATAAGACCAAATTAATTTATTCCCGAGAAGTCCACACCAGTTGATACTGTGAACCACCTGACAAGTGTACGAAATTCGCGGATTTTCTTCTGACCACGTTCGAAAATTCCAACTGTTTAGTACGCGTAGTAGACGTGATCATTCCATAGGATGAATGGAAGAACATTTTCATCAATCTCCCAAATCGACATTTATGCAAGGAACGTTAGACGCTTGTCGTAATCATAGTCTCGAAGTCCCTGGAAAAGGTGAGAGCGATACGGCTTAAAATTGTAAGTCCGTAGTTCATCTCCGATTTTATTTTATGAAAACCCCTTCCAGCACTTCGAAGATAGGATTTCGGTTTTTCGAGAACATGCGGTAAAATATTCAGCTCCTCGTCGAAATTACACTGCCGGTTTCTTTTTGCCATGAATTTGTCATTTTCTTATCATTTTAAAATCCGATTGCACCATTGTTTTCAGTGTAAAAGATCCTTTAAATATGTAGAAAATATGTGTCAGGATGTACAGGGTCGCATTTGAAATTTTGAAGCTGAACTGGGCCTGAGATAACTTGTTTAGTTTTTCTTCGAAAAAGGTAAACATTTGAAACTAGACTAAAAAGTTTTTATGAGCATGTAATTATGAGTTATTTTATGAGTTTATGAACATTCTTCATGCCGTAAACGAACTAGTTTTTATTATCCTTACCGAAATCGCCACAAAACCACTAAAGTCTCTTAGACCGGTCAAGAGCTCGGTAATATTTTCAAGTTCGCTGAATGAACTCAGACTTAGTTTTCTTAAGACGGAATTGCCGCAGAGATTAATTTCATCGACGATAATTTCTCAGCATCCCAGGAAGTATCGTAGGTTACAGGTTGCAGAACCTCCGGGCAGCGGCGGTTTAGACAAGGTAGAAGTACGATCTCAAAGATATTCAAGCGCGGTATTTACTTTACATAGTTTGAAACCGCTGAGCTTTTTCAACTAAGTTCAACTTCGCAAAGGTTCGCGATTTCAACTAAGTTTCGATAACTTCCATGAGTCGGAATATTTTTTATCGCTTTCACTATCTCCCTCTTGAGACACCAATATGAGCACTGAAAGCAGAGACGATTAAAATTTGATAACAAAATACAAGGAATGGATCTTTTCCTTGATCAACTCATTAGATGAGACTTTGCCAGAGCGCGCCGCGCGACACAAGGTCTTATCAGCTAGCTGACCAATGAGCTAAAAAATGACATGGCACTTAGATCTGTGAGACCAATATCTAGGGAGGTAAGGCGAGATAATATAGACCTTCCGGTACACATTTCTGGTACTCATATGTTCAGAATGATTATAAAACGTCAAAAAGCTTCATTTTAAGCATTTCCATAAAAGTTTAAGGGGCGTCGGTGGCCTCAGCGGATTAGACGTTGACACGATGGTCATCAGTGTAAGGTGTCGGATACTTACAAATGGGCTTTTTTTCCTCAAAAATACCCACTCCACGAAGGCTAATATGACCTATGGTGTTGCTCGTAAAAAACCAAGGTTTATAAATCAGCATCGTTCACTACAAAAGAAAGATAGGTCTTTCCTGACCGTCATGGAGTTATACAGACAGATGTTCGAAGCCATTTCTAAAAACTGGAGAAATGCACAACACAAATTAAAAGTATTAGAGCAATATGGGGCACAAATTGCCTTGACGGTCAATTTTGGTAAAATTGCCGTGCCCACGAACATAAAGGCGGAAGGTCACAAATATAATTACATCTTTGGGAGTGTCATTTTCTCCCTCAGCTCTATTCGCTGGAACCTGCAAACAATTCCTCTTTAAATGAGCATTGCTAAATCCAACTGTAATGAAAACTTGATTAAGAAATACTAAATTATTTGAATCGATATCAGAGAGGAATGGTGTAAAATTTAAGGCACAAATTACACTGGTTTAATTGTAAAAAGACCAGTTAACATTTGTTAAAGAGCTTTTGCACCCTCACCCAATACTCCCAATCATTATGTGCGACTTGAATGTCAACTGTACATCTTCAGTACAAAAACTAGGATTTATGTTGGAAATGTCTCATCACCGATTACCTAAAATATATGATCCATGCCAGATAGAACTATGCAAAAAATTTAATCAACCATTCAACTGAACCTTCTATCTAAATATCTAAAAATCATGGGACAGAAGAGATTCGGTCTGCTAAAACCCGCCAACTATTTAGCAGAATTACAACTTTCTACTGGAGAAATTTGAGTTCAATTAGTAAAGATGTAAATATAGCGATGAATTCCAGTATCATCACGTTTTTTTTACTAAAATGTTATTCATTTGATCAAGGTGAGCTCTACTTAGTATTATAAGTTCACACCAAGAAACGCATAACAGTAGCTCAAATAAGATTATCAGGAAAACTTAACACTTTTTTTAAATTTTTAATTTCAAATCTTTGAACTAAGTATTTGTTGTTATTATTTAGGAATGTAAAATTTTTTTGACCAATTATTAAGAATTATATTAATCCATATATGACTGAATGGAATTGACAATTGAAGACCGTTAGTCGATGATTATTCGGAGATCGTGAGATACGGTCTGGTGTGAGGTAGGTTTCAGGAAAACATTTTCTTTATCGTGCCAACGTTTCGATCTTTATTGAGATCATCTTCAGGGCAAATACATATAGGATGTGGAAAAAAGTGAATGTATACAATGCAAAAAAAAATTTTTTTTCATAATGTATTTGTTAAATTTAAACAATGTTTGTAAATCCCAGGCCCTGAAGATGATCTCAATAAAGATCGAAACATTGGCACGATAAAGAAAATGTTTTTCTGAAGCCTACATCTCACCAGACCGCATCTCACGATTTCGTAATAATCTAATATATTATATTTTCTCGGCAAAAAAATATTAAAAATCTGCATATACAATTTAATTATTTTTACTAGTAATAGCAGTATTGTTTAGAAAACTACTTAAAAAAACAAGAGGTAAGTAGACATTGTTGTTCATGTTATAAATCTAAACTGTTGTTAATTAATTATGAAAAACCAAAACCAAACACGACAGCTGTATACAAATATTTAATGAATCTTCAAAACAGCCGAACTCAAATCTTACACTTTTTTCTCTTTTATAAAAGGACCCCACAAGGCTCTACGCGTACGCGTTTCATAACCTTTCTCGGACTTATGCAATAATTCAAATTTTCGGCTTCGCATGTCCCGTTAATCAGCAAAGTGCTACAACGGAGTGTTTTCGGTTCACCTACGGCTGATGAAATTGTCGGTCGGTCTGAGGGTTGGTGGACATTTATCACTATTCGATCCCCCCCCCCATCGACCCGATCCGGCCGTTTTCTCTCTACGAGATCCCAAGAATTGACTCGTTTTTCTTAAAAAAGGATTTGTTGATTCTAAATAAGGTTAGTTGATATACGCGAGCAAAACGCCGAATGAGTCTGAACGTAACAGCGAGGCGAAGCGGACCGTGATGGTCACGGACGAACGAACTGAAACATATGATTGCAACATGATTGATTCGTATGAACTCACTGCTTGATAGTGTTGACTATGTTCAACTAGTTTTACTATTATCGAAAAATTTAATCGTCCCTAATTCTACGCGGAGAAATAGTGAGGGTTGAGATTATGGAGAAAATATTTGGACCTATCCACCTACATCAAATGATAAATAGGACAAGAAAAACTATACATACTGAACTTACCAAATTAAATGTAAAGATGCAATATCTCAATCTTAGTCAACATGAAGAAGAGTACCACATGGCAGAATTACAGGATGGCGTTTTGTGTGTACGACTACCACTCTGAATAATATATAAACTTAGCACATTTTACCGACGATGGGCCGTCCTGTCTAAAGCATTGACTAACAATCAATCAAATATGTACAAAACCTTTCGGGTCGTATTGAAAATTAGTGCACTCGTTGTGATATTAAGGTGAAGCCGATCAAGTCACATTTACTACAGTTCTCATTCCTCAAGAAAGTGACATACCTCCTTCTCTCACTTCCTGGGAGAAAAGTGCTCTGTTTAGAAGAAATTCGTTACTTTATATTTACATTGAATGCCCACGAATATTAGGTAGTTCAGAAAATGAGTTTAGGAGAATTTATGATAAAACAATTCTGTCCTCCATAAACCTCACATATCACCAATTGATTCGATGTCTGTAGCAATATCGCTGGGCAGTATGGCATCAAATATAAGACCGATATTAAAAAGTAGAGTTTTTCTTGCAGGTTTAAGTATTAAAGAGGCAAAAGCAGTCCTCCATTCATCATATCCGCTTGTTAGACTTTTAGGGTCTTTTTTATGAAACAATTAAAATACTTTTTTAACAATTACCATAATGATTGTAATTTTTTTTACTATTACCATTATTTTAATAAAAGGAAAAATTTAAAAATAAAAGGCACTGTAAGGGAAACAGAATTTATTCACTCCAATTATTTCTTTTTTTTTTAATTATTACACTCTTCCTTCTTTTAAAATGAATCTTCAAACTTAAATCTTTACAAAAAAATAAAATCAATTACTCTTGAAACAATATAAAAAAACAAAATATAATTAAGAAATATTTAAACTGTTGTTAAAAATAAATGAATTCATAATATTTATGTATGCGCAATCCCCAAGGAATAAAATTAAGGAAATATGGAATAGGAAATAACTCACACGATGAATGCTGTTTTCCTGATGTTTTCTCATAAGATGATTCTTCACAAGCCAAGTTGAAACAGCTACGTTCGAGGTGGTTTGTTCGCCGTCTCCCCATGGAATGCCTCCTCTCCACCGCCTTTTAGCCTTTCTGCACTTTTGTCTCCCACGAGTTCCAAAGTCCATCACCTCCTTCTCGTTCATTTCAATTTGTTTGTTACACGCTACATCATAATCGTCTCATCATATCAATTAACTTTGTCAAGAACATCTCACCTCCAAACAGGCCCTCGAGAAGTCTGAAACCGAAACGCCATTGCGGTCTGTTCTTGATGTCAAAACTAATATTCATTATCAAAAGACTTAAATTATGATATAAGAATATATTAATTGGCAAGATGTTTCACATATCTGGACCTAGTTTTTTGCATGTACGACTCACTGGAAAGAAAACGATCGTCAATACTTCAGGAAATCTTTCAAAATGTCCAATTGGACTAAAAGTTAAAAAAAAATCACTTTCCAATACAATCCTCAATTGTATTTAAGAATTTTTACATTTGTTAAATTACTTCAACCTTTCACATTTTTCCATAATGTCCCCAGTATCCAGTAGAATTTTAATCCTATTTTAAATTGAATTAATTCGATGGAAAGAGCATTGAAAAACCTATGCGACTGATCAGTTTTTTTTATTGTAACCTTTAGTAAAGAAAATGCAAAATAAATGAGAAGAAAATTTTTTTTACAAGTTTCTAAAAATTTTGTATACAATTTAAATAATATGTTCTTGGTTATGTAAATACAGACAAAAATGGTGCTTATAAAAAAGCTGCTCTCTACTTATGGGTTGAAAATACCTGCACTTAATTCCTAAAAAGTCAGTTATCAGCAATGTAAAATTAAAGTTTAACAACTAAAAGTTTGATTTCTTAGTTTCAAGCGTTTAAAAATATTGTTATTAAGATTTTGAAATTTTTATTAATAAATAATGGAAGTAATGCAAAGTACAATTATACAAATTTAAACATAATAAAAAAAGCTTCTAAATTAAATGTTCAAAGTGTCCGCATACTTGAAGAGTACAAGTTTGTTATCGTTTCCTGGCAGATTTTACTGTTCTCAGCAGTTCATCCTACTTCTCTTCTCTCATAGCATCATAACAAGATTCCTGATTCATTACATTGATGTTGCCTTTAGCTGTGGTAAGAAAACAGTGGACTTTATTTTAAAAGGCGGGGTTTAAAAAAAAAAATTTTTTTTAGCAACTAAATTAATTTTACATTGGTGTTTCCAAACTTTGAGCAATTAAGTAGATTTGTGAATAGTCATTGGTATTCACAACATTTTAACCCCCATATCTGTCAATATTTACAGAACCAAGAAAATCTTACTTAAAATCACTAGTTTTTGTGGTCCGCTTGACCAATTAATATAATTCAATTAATTAAGGTTTTTAGTTGAGATAAAAAAGTCAGTGTCACGAGCGGGATTCGAACCCACGACTTCGGCTAGATACGCCGCTGCTCTACCACTTGAGCTATCGTGACCTCGATTCACTCGGACACTAGCTACAACCTTTTGAATTTTTACCTTACTTAAACTTTACACAAGAACTTTCCAAGCATGTAAAATTTTATGTTTTATGATTTTACGTTTTGTTTTCTTGAAATGCAAAAAATTGGTCAAATGAATGCCATAGGTTTGTAATGCTCTTGCTATTGGTATAATCGAATTTGCTTAGGTTTTATCATTTTATGAGATACGAAGACTTTATGGAATAAAGTTTTGAAAAGTACAGTTAACATGAAATGAGAAATATCTCGAACAGATTGCTTATCAGAGTTAGGAAAATATAGACTTTTAAGTCCGATTTGATATATAGGATCACCACTAAGTATTGCGGTCTATTCTGGACCACCCTGTACATATTCTTATTCATTTAAAGTGCGTTGCACCAATGTTCCGTACGGTTATTGAGTAAATAATGTTAAAAAATCCAAACTATATAAAAAGGCTGTTAACGATACTCTCCCCGAATGTACAAATGTTCGACGCGCCAGAACTGTGGGCTGCGGTCTCGTAGTTGTTAACAATGGATCTGCATATTGAGATTGAGGAGGCAGCAGGAAGAAACGTGTTCACCTTTGATGTCCCACCCGCGCATTTGTGTACACAAAGAGTAACGTAATTTGAAGATCGTAAAGCGAAATTTCTCGTTTTCCATACGCTCGCAAAATCATTGGACATCCACAGCTCGGAAAAAGATGAAACCCTTTCGATATCCGTTTGAGCGAGAAGACAAGCGAATTGTAATGGAAAAAGGGGGTAAAAATTCCCTCACGGCTCGTCTCGAAGCCGAAAAATAAAAGGACGTCGAACGTAACACATTTTCCGTGCCCACGCTTCCGAACATTGATAACAATTTGACAAAAAGAACTAAGGAATGGATGAATTAACTCCGCTCCTTTTATCAAATGAAAGCAGCCTTATATTTCCTTTCTACCCCTTTTAGATATATTAAAAGCTTATATTAACTGACATTTCCAACAATTAATTAAGGTTTTTAGTTGAGATAAAAAAGTCAATGACACGAGCGGGATTCGAACCCATGATCTTCGGCTTGATACGCCGCTGCTCTACCACTTGAGCTATCGTGACCTCGAACCCATCGGACACCAACTTCCCATCTCAACCGCACCTCTTGAATTTTCCCTCCTTTTTGCCATTTTTCAATGGATAGGATTCTCGGCGACAAATGAAATGGCCACGGAGAGCTTTAGAGAAGTATACTTCATTTCAAAACATTAAATTCACTAATTTCGTGGTCCGCTTGACCAATTAATGTATTACAATTAATTAAGGTTTTTGGTTGAGATAAAAAAGTCAATGGCACGAGCGGGATTCGAACCCACGATCTTCGGCCCCGTGGCCATTTCATTTGTCGTCGAGAATCCAATCGATTACAAGACATTTGAAAAATGGCAAAAAGGAGGGAAAACTCAAAAGGCGGGGTTGAGATAGGAAGTTGGTGTCCGAGGGGATCGACGTCACGATAGCTCAAGTGGTAGAGCAGCGGCGTATCAAGCTTTGTTTAGAAATCGTGAAATGCGGTCTGGTGTGAAGTAGGTTTCAGAAAAACATTTTCTTTATCGTGCCAACGTTTCGATCTTTATTGAGATCATCTTCAGGGCCTGGGATTTACAAACATTGTTTACATATAACAATTACATTTTGGATGTGGAAAAGTGAATTTATACAATGCAAAATATTTTTTTTATATATTCAATCAAACTATTTCTACTCACTCAAAGTGTTTGTCTTCTGTGTAATCACCACACATATAAGAAGTTTTTTACTTGTTAATATCGAAAAATTTCTGTCGATACTTGAGTGGTATCGAATATTTTCAGGTATCGCACGTGACTACCAGGAAGTCGAGGAGACTGCAGAATACCTTTTATGTTATGGTGAGGGCCTATGAAGGTGAAGATTAGAACTTTGGAGCTATAAAATTAGAGAAGCACAATAGATCTACTCAGGTCGAGGTGTGCAAGGTCTTATGACCGCTTCCTTTTTTCATATCCCTATCCGATCCCTTGTCCGATCTTATTTTCTTTTCGATATTGTTTTCACTGCATGTTTAAGTTTAAATTCAATTTTTTTAGTGCTCGCCAAAGAATGCTTTTACAAGAAAGAAAACAGTGATTGTTTAGTATGAACGGTTTTGGATACCTAGTGTATGAACGTTAGCTGATTCATGTGGCAAAAAGAAATTTAGCAAAACGCTTTGAAGGGAAATTTAAAAAAATCGTAACGTCATTGAAAATGTACATCAAGATCTACACCCCACAAGCCATGTATACACGTACATATACATTTACAGACCGATATGTGTGTGTTGCAGTCCTTTTGCACTCTTTATCTGAACTACCCGTACGTTTATAAAAAGTTTGTACCCGCAGATATACCAATATAAGTCAGACAGATTTGGTACACAACTGTAGAACAAAGTTAGCACAAAGTTGGCCTTTCGCTCTCGCGTATAAATAGCACATCGCATACATCTCTACAACAATGTTAACTAAGGACTGGGAGGGTCGAGATGAGACGTGGCTTGACTAATTTATGCACGCCTCACTCAAGTATCCGTATTCCGCCAAAGTTTCATAACACATTTGTTCGCTCCATCTCACCAATAAACACACCACGATGAGTTTTGCCTTCGTCGATTTTACAACTTTTAACTTCATTAAGTAAATAACAAACAGTAATTAAACTTTAAAAGATCAGTGCTGTTTTTCTAATAGAAAAATTTAATATTTAATTACAATTAATTAAGATTTTTAGTCGAGATAAAAAAGTCAATGGCACGAGCGGGATTCGAACCCACGATCTTCGGCTTGATACGCCGCTGCTCTACCACTTGAGCTATCGTGACCTCGATCCACTCGGACACCAACTTCCCATCTCAACCGCACCTTTTGAATTTTCCCTCCTTTTTGCCATTTTTCAAATGTCGTGTAACCGTTTTGGATTCTCGACGATAAATGAAATGGCCACGGAGAGCTTTAGTGAGGATTTCGGCGTATTAAGCAGAAGATCGTGGGTTCGAATCCCGCTCGTGCCATTGACTTTTTTATCTCGACTAAAAACCTTAATTAATTGTAATATATTAATTGGTGAAGCGGACCACGAAATTAGTGAATTTAATATTTAATGAGAAATCAATCTAGTAGTGTTAGAGTGGTACGGTTTTAATTTTTGATACTTCAAAACAACCACACATAACTGAAGCAAATGCTAAAGCAGTAGACTCTTCAGCTGACTTGGAGGATTTTTAGGTAAGGTTGGTGAGGAAAGTTGCTGATCGAGAGTTTAGATATGGGAAAGAGATTGCGGAATTTTCGATAATGAGTTCTCACAAGGTCACGAACTAATGGAATATAAAAGACAGGTGAAGAGGTTTTTTATTAGGGATGTAGAGGAGAGTGTTGACGCCCAAGAAGCTTCATTTTTGTTGTTTTCGGCTGACCAAGGTTCGCCAAGGAGGCCCTGTTTAAATCGCTGAGGGCCCTGTTGTTTTTATTTTGGCAAGCGATAACGCCGGTATCTTCGGCCTTTGCACGGGAGTAAATTAGTCTCTCGCTTGCCTGGGTCAGCACAAGACGCACCGTTTACCGAATCGATTATCAAAACTAATATTGATTTTCTTTGGACCTTCACCATCGATTTCTTCTGTTCAACACCTTGTCGTCACATCACCGACCTTACGGACTACGTCAACTGTTTCGTCATCCAGCGCTACAGGCACTTTCGTCGAACTGGAGCCCAGCAGGAACCTCCAGCTCAACACCGCTTATTTTGATTGCTTAGAGAAGCGAGGAGACATCCCACCAAGTACCTTTTTTTTTTTTTAACCCTGGCCAGTAGGTTTGCTTATGAATTATTTTGGATAATTAAAGAAATTTCTTTTAATTTTTTCGCTTAGTGTAAATAGTGTAAATATTTAATTTTAAGTATTATCAATCTCCCCTTTCGTTTCTCCCAAAGCCTCTGAAGTATAATACATAGTTGCCACCTTTTTTAAAAGAGAAAAAAAGCAAAACAAAATTTAATGGTTGAAACGGGTACGGAAGTTTGCAGGGTCAATTAAGATCCGCCCTTCCCCCCAACAGAGAGTATTAAGGATCCTTGGGCTTTAGAATTGGAGACACTCTTTACAAGATGAATATGAATGTTTGGAAGGACTCAGAATAGCCTGTAGATATTGCCAGGAAGCAATAGTAACAGCAGATCCTCCATTATCTGAAGCCTTATGCCGGCTGAGAGTCCTCTACTCCTGGAAAAGGAAAATCCAAAGACTGAAAGATACATACAGCCTTTCCCGTATACTCGGTCGTCCTAAAAAGGGCTATGAGGATCTTTAACGTCCGCACCTAGCCTATTCGGCCTTATCGGAATTTTTCGTTCTCAAGATGAGAGCTGAGGCACCTCCACATACGACAGAATGGTGTTACCGCCGCAGCATTGGTGTAGAGGCAGCTCAGCCCCGATGGCCCAAGACAACCTCGCCCCCTGCTTGCCCATTCCGATTAAGCATCGAACCGTATGCCGCGCGCAAAGGCGAAATCAGCCCGGTCTCCACTCTATCTCGCAGAGTATTGGGGCTTCTTTGGCGTAGAAACTACCGGATCCGCTCCGGCCGCGGTTTTGTTTTAAGTTGGAACAAAAAAAAAGATACATACAGGAGGCCTCAACACGTTTTGGGATCTGTTAAAAAGAGTATCACGTAAAGCTCTAGATAATGATGAAAATGAATGCAATATCGGTCGCAAAGCTCAAGGTAATAATGAGTCTGGTTCCGAATAACTTATCGTTGTCAGAGCCCAATCCTGTATTATCAAGCGTTTGGCTTCAAAAGAAGGAAAACGACATGTTAGTTAACCGCCCGAGGAGACGTGAAGGTTATAAGGAATTTGAAATGGTTGGCGTTTTTCGAAACGCTTGCTGTCGTAAAGACAGGATCGACAGTGATTTTAGCCCTGATTTAGTACTGAGCGATATTACCTAAATTCATCAGTTTTCGCAAGAATTACGTTTCCTATCCTCTTTTGGCAAATTTGGTGATTTGAACGCTTAGGATATGATAACATAGAATTATCTTAGTTGGAATTCACAAAACCTCACAACTTAACACAGTAATATTTATATACATCACGATTTCTTCGTTTGTATTAGGAATAGTAAGTGTTGGGGTTAGGGACAAGTTGTTAGGTTCGTTAGGGGGTAGAGGTAAAGTGAGGGAGAAATTCGGTTCAGTAGGGTTAGGGTTAGAGGAAGGTTAGGTTGCATGTCAGGGGATTCAGTATTTTTCTTGAAGCAGAGAAATATACGAACTGAGAGTTTTAAAAGTCCAAAATCTCCCCAAATCTGTACTATGTTTAGAAAAACAAAAATGCATCTGGTCTTCGTTTACTCGCAAGACACCTATATAAATTGTAAAGAGTCGAGCCACAAAGGAACCAAGCAGTATGAATAAGTGAGAATACAACATAATCGGACATATAAGCATTACATACGAACTTGATCTCTGGTGTAACAGTTGAGAGCATATTCAATAATTTAATATTGTACAATGTCCATAGTAGTAGATGATGGTCTGTCTTCACTCGCGGGTTTTTTGTTTGAGTTATTCTAACAACGCTCTGAAGATGTCGCAATGCCGAAACGCGTTTGAATAACTCAAACAAAAAACCCGCGAGTGAAGACAGAACCTGCAGTGGCCGTGTGCCGGTTGAACATGAATGTCCATAATGTTTTGTTTTTTGACTTGACTTTATGCAGTCCTATGAAGTATGTAGTAAGAAAGATTATGTTCTTTCTTTTCTACCCTACTTAAATTTCCATCGAACTGTACTTATCTACATTCCTTCAAACTTAGATTCCGTTTATTATGTTGGTCTAAACGTCATTTCTTGTTTTTTGTTCTATCTTCTTTGTTCTTTCTCCTATGCAGAAAATTTTGCAATATACGAGCATCAAAATTATGAGGTCTTATTGTATGCTGAATTGTGTGTACTTAAGTTTCTTTCTTGAGTTTTGTTAAGTTAGGGATTCCAACCCAAATCGGCTTACTGAAGTTTTCACTTAATAGATAGCCTTGCTATTGGAAAGTTATTCTAGAGTCAAATTATGCCATGGCACATGCCCCAACTCGAATCCTGAACCTTCATTTTGGATCCTTCTAAACATTAAGTTGTTTTCTCTGAGCCTTTGTCCCAATTCTTTGGTTGTGAGCCTCGAGCTTAAAAATTGATATTACTAATGCTGGTTTCCTAATCAGACCTGTCACCACTTTTTTTTTTTGCTGATTGTGAATATTTTCCTGTGCAAGGTTGGTTATTTGTCGACCAGGTCGTACCTCGACTTTGTACACGTTATGGCCTTGTTACGTAAAGGCCTTGTAATAATTTATACTGATTGGCCACATATACTATTAAAAGAACAGACATCATAATTATATTACATGCTATTGACGTCATACGGAATAGTTGAAGATACAGCTCGAAAAAAGGAAAATGAGCTAGTGAATATTTTTCGTTTTGAACCGGGTCACTCTCGAAAAGAAAAAAAACATGTCAGAGGGTCGTCGAGAATTTTTGCTTTCTTGATCGGCATGTGTCTGAAGAGGGTGTCTAGACGTAACTCGAAGGCTTTTCCGATTAGGCAAAAGAACCTAATCCATAGCCCGATATAATGAAGTATATGCAGAGTGCAAGGTAGAACTTCTTCTCTATTGATCCTCGTCTATAAGGACTCGTTTGCCTACCTATA
Organism: Cimex lectularius; assembly: GCF_000648675.2. Classification (NCBI taxonomy): domain Eukaryota; kingdom Metazoa; phylum Arthropoda; class Insecta; order Hemiptera; family Cimicidae; genus Cimex; species Cimex lectularius. The sequence continues at coordinate 507,835 of NW_019392788.1, read as the reverse complement.
TGACCTCCTCCGCATTCTAGGTGAGTTTAGTAAAACTGTATACAATGAAGATTTTTTTCGGGCTGTAACAACTGGAAAATAGGTAAGTAGGAAGTCTTAACATTTCGTGATTGTTATGAAGATTATAATTTTTCAGTTCATCGTACACAGATTCTAGAAGTAGAAAAAAGGTTGAAAAAGGTCTGTTGAAGGCAAGAAAAGAAGAGAACATAACGAAAACAATCGGAGAGAGAAGCCGACGTTCTTCAAATACATTTTAAATAACGAGCTACTCAAAAAACATGGCGAATAATTTTCTGAAAATGGTAAAATAGATTCAACAGCATAACGCTTAATAAATACAATTGACAATCGATATCTGATAAAGGGATCGTACTGATATGAAGAGAACCTAAAAGTTAATTGAAAATGCTAATTACTTAATCTTTCTATATTATAATTGTAAGCATCCAGTTATCAATAAAAAATATTGTTCTGTGAAAGCAAGTTATATAAATTACAAAATTATAAGTTTATGCTGGCTTGTATATATTTTTATGTGGTATTTAACGTACATGTACATTCATGACAGAAGATTGCATTGGACTTAGTTAAGCGAAGTAACATTCTAAGCGGAGATGTTATGTTTGACCAATTAACCGTGGTTTATCCTGTTCTATACGGCTTAGTCTATTTATCCGATGCTCGATGCCGCCTTCTTCCCAGACCGGATTTCCTCGAAGGACATTTGTGTAGTACATTTATGAGTGGCTAAATCTGCAGAAGGTGTGATGATGAATGGTGGTGAGCAGGCGTGATGATTCATTGTTTATCGTCACTTCGTCATTGAGTAATTGCGTGAAGGAATAGGAGAGACCGGCAGTAGCGAGACAAATGGCCAAATTCCAGGTGGACAAGACGCCCATTCAACGCTCATTTGAGCTAAATGTAGTATTCGTATATCTACATTAAACCGTCGGTGAATTCAGCAGCTGACGATCGCTGAGTGGGTTTTGAAAGACGACAACAAAACAAGGGGAAAGTGACACCCGAGCTGAGATCTATTTCTGTCTGTAACCTCAATCTCGTCAGCCACAACGACTGCGTCTATAAAGTAAGACGGAAAAAATAAAGTGGGCCGGACGGGGGTTGGGAGTAATGGCAGAAAGAGCGAGATGGAAATGTTTATGGCGAACGACAGAGCTACTCTGGCATGGCGAATAAAACGTGGAGTCAGTTTATGGGCTTCGCTTTTGCCGTGGACGGGGTAGTCGTACTGCTTAGCGGCGTCTACGTCTCTGAGGTGATTTCCAATTAGACGGAGGTGAAGATCCATCTGGAAAAGGGAAAGTGGTGGCTAGTTGAAAAGAAATTCGGTAGATGCCAGTGTCTGCTAAGGGATGAAAGTGGGGGCGGCGGTCGGCGGAGGCGGTGATTGCGCAGAGTGGGATCAGTAGTCGTTGGCACAGCATCGCTCCTCGTCCCGGCCTCCAGTGGCGTAAGTGGTACCAGTGTGTCCTATCTGTGTCAGAGATAGTTGCATGCCAGAAGTGGTAGCAGAAAGGAAAAGTCCGTTGGATCCCGTTTAGGCCGGTGCCCCTCAGACCAGGTGCAATTTTGCGCCCGAAAGGGTGAGAGCCCGGCTGGGGGTGCGACATGCGCCTGACGTCACACACACCCCCTCCCCGCAGGGGGCGTAGGGTGGCCCCGCGAACCCACGGCTCACTTTTATTAGGTTCTACACCGTGTCAGTGAGTTAACCCTCGCTCCGGTACAGATGCAAGCCATTTCATGACATGTCTCCACATTTCACCTGGGTACATAAGTGTGTAGTGTTTCCTTCTTCGCTTCCGCCACGGCTCGACACGATCCCTGCCGCTAGGTCTTGTACGTTGCACAGGTTTGCATATCCTCATTTCAATCACAAGTGTCGAATCTCTCCAACACGCTTCCCCCCGCTCAGGGAAAACGGTAAAACTCCTTTTTAAATATAGAACACTCTCGTGCTGTGAATGGCGTGAACGAGGAATCAATACTGTAATATGCATGCGGTCTGCAGCTCCTACTCCCATCATTATAGTACACTACCCCTTTACAAATTCATTCAAACTCGCTCCATCGACGATCAGCCGCCGATCGGCTTCAACCGGATTATTTTCACACCGTCTCTACCCTCGTTCCGACCACTAATCACACAACGTATGGACTCTCGTTTTTCCAATCATATTTTACTTCCTGATATCATCATGCTGTTTTTACCTAAAGCGTTCTAAGCACATTTAATTAAAATGTAAATGTTGAAAGTTCATAGTTTTATCTTGTTCAAAATATCTGTAACCTTTCAAACGGTGTAGAAAACAGAGCATTTCCGTTTTAGTTTTTGTCAATTTCCACCCATTGATTTTCCACCTATAAGCCAAAAAATCTTCAGTTTCATAAAATTAACACTTTTTTATAGACATTTTGGGATTCAAATTCCGGTCTGAAATAGAATTTGAAAACAAAAAATTCCTACGATCTTAAAATTTAAAAATTTTCTCAGTAGTCACTCTTAAAACCAGTAACTCGATCAGCCAGCTGTTTGCACCTTTAGACGCTTTAAAATTTAAAGCCGGACTTACCGAGATAAATGGCTAAGCTTAACGATAAAGTGCTTCGTAATTGATTAAGCCCCAAGGCAGTTTGCCCAGCATCTCTTGACTAAATAAAAGAACCGCTCGTCTATAGTTTTGCTAATCTTAATTTGAAATCGGTGAAAATATTAAAGGGCACCTTACAGCCTTGTGGTATTGATCAAACTGTGATTAACTTCTCCTAGAACTGGAATAATACCACTTTGACAGTAAGCTAGTCGATTTATTGACTTTTGTTTAATGCCAAAAAGGTCTAAAATTTCGCCGGCTCGTCTAGTCGGACCGCGCCTAAAACAAAACACCAAAATTCACAGAAATTTTGATTTATGTGTGTATGTAGATTTAGCGTGTTATTGTATGTTTCGTAAATATTGCTTAAGCATTTTCATGTGTTTGCACGTGTGTTGTAATGCCAAAGAATTATTCTGGGTAGTCGGTGTTGTGTTATCGATGTTAGCAGTTATCAGTTGTCGACTTATTTAGCTTTATTCGTTGTCCAAGGTCACTGTTTTTGATGCAATTGTTTTTCCAACACATTATCTATGTTTATTATTAAAAAAAACTCCATCGAACTATATGTCAGATGCATAAAATAAAGGTAGTGCAATGTAAATTTACATTTTTTTAATTAAGGTAAAAGTTTCTTTACTGTTTGGATGATCTCAGAATAGTGAACTTTATACAATTCTATCTACTATTTTTCTACACAAACAGCATCGTAGGACAATTTTTTTTTAAATTTAAAATGAAACCACTTTTATTGTACCGTAAATTACCGATACCGGTTACCTTTCGGATTTCAATAAATTCTCAAGTTTTATAAAGTTAATTATAAACTATAAATACTAATAGTTACTTATTTATTATTTAGATTGAAATGGTTTCATGGAAATGTCTAATTATTCTGGTTTAATAAACATATATAACTATGAAAATATCAGACAAATACAGGACATTGGGTAAAATTTTCTATTTCGGTACGGATTTTACCATTTTATTAATATTTAGCCATATTAATTTATTCTTATTTACTGTATTTTCCTTAGATACATTTGAAAATAAATCATTTTTCTTTCTGTACCATTCAAATCTTCACATAATCTCCTTTACTTGACTGACAAAATAGGTGGGACTCCTTTGGTTTCGACATTTTGGAATTTGTTGATTTATCAGTAATGCAATTTTTTTTAAAAATCCCATTGGTTCCTCAGTTTATCTCAACTGCTTGTAAATTCGATTCAACTGCTTCCTCACACATTTTCCATTATGCTTCCACACAATATTATTTTATGACTTCAATCTGATGTGACATATTTTATGACAAACTTTTTCAGATTGTCAAGTCCAAGCAATTCTTTTAAAAATTTCTAAGGATTTCCATTATCCAGATTCCAATATCTGATGTATTTTGGAGAGTCCAGGGATGAAGTATGGAGGTATATGTCAGATAGAAGGCCTGAATAGCGAATTGTTCGATGTATAATCACACCCACTGGGTCCGCTGAGTTCTGCTTTTCTCATCACGGTTTCGTGTCACTGAATCGAGCGGTAAATGGTTTTGTAATGGTCCGTTTCGTCCCAAACTTGTAGCGGTTCGGGTTTGATTGATTGCCGGCCGGCTGGAGTGGGCGGCCGTTTGTAACTTTATCCCTCGCTGGGAAGAAGGTCCCGCCCCGGCCGAGGGTGGCAACAGGTGGGCGGGGGCGGCGCGGCGGTCGTGGAGGGTGCTGCCGCCCTTGCCAATTATACCGTTCCCGTCGCTCATTAAAGGGAAGCCGATTCCTGCCCTTCGCCAGGTGTTGCCCCAGCCAAGGCCCAGCCCTTCAGATCGATCTCAAGGCAAGGCACCGGCTTACACTGTCTCCCCCGCGGCACATCTCACTAAACAAACCCTTTTTATTTATTTCCGACAAATCTCGATCCAGGTCAAAATTGATTTTTTTCCCCGCCCTCCTGATGATCCCTGCTAAAAATCAAATTTTTTTTGTCATTTGGCACGTTTCATTCTCACTTAACCATAAAATAAAAAAAGGTCAGTTCTTTTATGTTACTGTCTATTTATTTACACTTCTGCTCTAAGTGTTGAATAAGCAAAATTAAATCATTTCAAAATAGCATTCGTCAACTCTTTACAATATGAAAAATTAAAATAGCATCGTTCTCTTCACGAACCCAGAGTTTAAAAAGATAACCCGAGTAGAAACACTAATTAATTAATTTTAATTAACAAAATTGGTTAGTTATAATTTTTTTAAATCTTGTATATAGTAAAATTTATAAAACTTTTTACATTTATGAACGGTTAGCTAATCCAAACTGGTTATCTTAAAATAAAAATGAACACTTCAAATCGTTCCCTTTATAAGATTTTTTGAATTGCTTACATTTGTGTGAATTCCTTAAAAACATCAATTTAAAAACTCTTATAGTAGCTACAATTAATTTATAAATTAATGGGATAATTTCTTCTGAAATATCGTGAGTTTTCCCTAAGTCGGCCTCGGAAATTCGAACTATTTTTTCCCGGAAAAATTACATTTAAAAAAACACATCGTGTATTTTAAATTGATTTAATAATCATTGATCTACACGAAAACTAAGTTTAGCCAGAAAACGCTTACCCAGCAGTGGCAACCTTGGCCTGGATAATCGCGTAACACACCTCTATGTTTGTATTAATTGACAATTATTTTATCCCTTTCGTAAATAGCAAATTTTCACATCATCGACATTTCGAAAAATGTTTTATAATTAATCATTAAAAATTGTATTCAAAATTTAAATCACCGTGACGGTAAAATTTATATTGTCAAAGAAGTATGATTTGCTGAAATCTTCACGAGACTTCACCAGACAAAATATAAAGAAAAAACTTCTGAAAATATATTCTATATCATTTTACTTTGATGGTTTTATGAAAATTATTTGTAATTTTTTATAATTTGAAACTAACTTCCGACAAAAACTGAAGGACACACGAATAAACCCAGTATATAATAATAATAACTCTTCCAGTATTTAAATTTAAATTTAAAAAATACCTAATTTAAAACATCAAAAACCAAGGTCCCTGAAAGTTTTATTAAGCTCACCTACAATTATTAAACATAGATTCAAAAATTTAGCGGAAAATCATATTTGAAAACTCTCATAGGAATCAGACGTGAACAGAAGAAGTAAAGATTTTTTTTTTTTTTTTGCAAAACAGACTTTGACAGATCCAGATCAATGCTGACAATAAATAAAGACAAAATTTTATCCCGCCCTGTTGGAAAAACTGAAAATATTCGCGCTTCCGATGTTAATTGTATTATTTGGTATTTTTCCTCGGCTCGATGCCAAAATAGCCTGCGACCTTTTTCCTAATAGGTCGCTCACATAAGGCTCCGCGTTATTTATATTGATTAATAATATTTAGGCAATCTCTAACCTAACGGTTCACGTGTCAAGGCCCTGGGCTCCGGTTAGATCAATTTCTCGAAGATCACACGTCCGAGAGAAATAGGCAAGAAGTCGATAGTCTTTCTTACGATCGATTCTTCGGGGTAGGCACTGCTGGTTCTATTTCAGCCAATTACTGCGTTCCGAATCGCCGGGACTGTCTTTAAAGGTAAAAAAACAAACAATTTCCATATCTGTGCATACTTTACGGCATGTGCATGCGACTCGAGATGTCGTTTACAATAGAATTTTAACAAGGTGGCATGGGTCTTAAATTTTATTCACCGATCTGCCAGTGTGTTCGTGTGCACTGTTTTTTTCCCATTATCGCGGATGTTTATCGAGTTGATATGAGTATGTTTTATCTTTAAGGTCCGTTATCATCACCCTCCTAGGCCGGTTGAACGGAATTGATTTGACTACTTACACACACGGTGTAAGTTCTTAGTTATTTTTGAAAATAATATCTATAGCTTTTTTTATACTTTTATTACTCGATGACTGTTAAATTTATGGTCAAATTTTATCCGAACTGATCGGATTTAGACAGAAAAAATAAATTAAATAACAAGATCGATATATTATTTATATTGTAGGCAATTGAACATTTTATTTTTTTAAACCGACTTCATCACATGAATGAGTCCTCATCAATGGTAGTTTACAATGTGTGGTGATTAGTGACCGTCAGTCTATGATTTTTCGGAAATCTTGAGATGCGGTCTGGTGTAACGTAGGTTTCAGAAAAACATTTTCTTTATCGTGCCAACGTTTCGAGATTTATTGAGATCATCTTCAGGGCAAATACATATAGGATGTGGAAAAAAGGGAATTTATACAATGCAAAAAAAATTGTTTTTTGTATAAATTCACTTTTTTCCACATCCTACATGTATTTGTTAAATTAAACAATGTTTTTAAATCCCAGGCACTGAAGATGGTCTCAATAAAACTCGAAACGTTGGCACGATAAAGAAAATGTTTTTCTGAAACCTACGTCACACCAGACAGCATCTTACGATTTCCGAGTAATTTAAATTGTCCATCCAGTCGACTTCGCAACAAAGTGTGAAAGACCACATGACAGGAAATTGTAAATTACCTCTGATGAGGGCTCATATCAAAACATTTTGTTAGAAAATAAATATTCTGCAATACATGTTCAATAACCCACCATACAAATAATAAATTTTTAAATAAACAACACAAAAAAATTTAATTACTATTACAAAAATATATAGATCGATAAAGCTCATATTCACTTGATTTATTAACCGATTTAAATTTGCAATTATCTGATGTAAAACATACTTTTCAAACGCGATAAGCCCGCGGCGGCGGCGGCGGCACTCCGTCTGTCTCACGAGTAAATAGGTATATGGCTAATGCCGAAAAGTTAGGTCAAAAAAACTAATTTAAAAAAAATTAAAATCCATTAAAGATCTAAGATAATCGGTATATTTTTGCCATAGTGAATATTTTTCTAAATAGAGTGGTTTAACCAAACCTTGTTAACTATTATTTGCTTACAATTTCTTACCACATTTTCCAAACGATCATGTCTCATCCATACTTTATTACCAGTGGGTTGTTAATATTTTATGTCTTTATTTTCGTGTTTGGTATTTTATAATCGCATTTTTCCCACTATGATTCTCTAAATTTGACTGTAAATCTTATTTATTTATTTTATGAAGTATATCACGCAAAAATTGACTGTATAATAAATTAAATTATTTTAAATTCTATTTGCAATTTAGTAACGTAACGTTGGTGATATTTAGAAATGGCTAGTTTCGAAAAAACCGATTGTTTAATAAAATAATAATAATAACTTCTAGCACAGTTATAGAATCAATCAATTAAGGTTTTTAGTTGAAATAAAAAAGTCAGTGTCACGAGCGGGATTCGAACCCACGACCTTCGATACGCCCCTACTCTACCCCTTGAACTATCGTGACTTCGATCCACTCGGGCACTAACTTCCTATCTCAACCCCACCTTTTGAGTTTTCTCTCCTTTTTGCCATTTTTCAAATGTCGTGTAATCGAATTGGATTCTCAACGACAAATTAAATGGCCACGGAGAGCTTTAGTGAAGTATACTTCATTTTAAATCATTAAATTCACTAATTTCGTGGTCCTCTTGACCAATTAATATATTACAATTAATTGGTCAAGCGGACCACGAAAACTAGTGAATATAAAATCAATACAAATATCAAAACCCATAAAAACAAATTATTTACAAGCTATAAGCTTTTTCATTTTTCTTAAATAGTGCGAAATATTAAATAAAATTTGAAAAACAAAATCGTGACTGAAACCGTAACAAATTGTGAATACATACCGATTTGGTCCAAAATCATAACATCGGTTAAATTAATTTTTTTCAAATTCCATGATGCCCCTATTTTCACATTTTTGGCTATTAACGACTTAACGAGTAATATAAATTTACTCAAATTGTTTTTTTTCTAACGTATTTCATTTAGCCATGATGTACAGAAATTTAATTAAGTAATCAAAAAATGTTTAGATAAAAGAGATATATCACTAATTAATTTATGTTAACAATAAATTAAAAATTAGAATTGTTACACTATTAACTCAAAGTACAAGTGAAATATACTATTACATAATTTATTTATTAAGTTAGGATGGACAATCGAAAACCAAAATCATTTCGGTCCCCAACGCATTCAGTTTTTGTATCTAAACGTTTCTAGTCACTGATCCTTAAATATATTCCTTCTTTCATAGACCCTTTTACAACACGTTCGTGCTAATAAATACATTCTTTCTTCAAATACACAAAAAAGAAACACAAAACCATGTATTATCTACAAGAAGCAGTCTTTTTTCTCAAAAACATCGGATCAAAGGCTCAAAAATTCCAGGCCTTGCTCAAGCACAGTTCTCATATCGGGTATTCGTTGTACGTTCTCTGTATGGAGCCAATGAAAAAATCCTTTTTATTAAGTAGGACACATCGAGCAACCATTCAGTAGTAAGTGTCGTGTCAACCTCTCATGGGCTACTCTTAATCGGGTGAGAATGAATCCTCTTCTACAATTCCGTTCTTCCAAAGTCCACCCATCGACTGAGTTTTTTATACACAGGAGCTACTCCGTCGATCTGACCCACTAAACCATTTCCATACACGAATATGCGAAAATATAATATGCACACCTAAAGTGGTTCAATATATGCATTAGTTACCGTTTTTATTTCATTCATCATGTGATAAATTATTCTTCTAAGTTAATAATTAGCAAAGTTCAACTTAAAAAACATCCGTATTGTCTTTTTTTGAAATAGATCATTCAATAATGCGTCCATTCAAAATATACGGTATTTTCGTATAGACAGTATATAATTAATAAAAAAGCGTAAATTTGGTCGTCACCGATGCTAGGTCTGGTATGCTTGCTGTGTTGGTCTCTTCCACGTCTCACAGACGGACACAGAAAGGGCAGGCAGTCCAAAACCGGCCAAAACCAAATTCATCACGCCGCAGGCCTAACGAAATCCCACAAATTTAAGTATGAAGTAAAAACTGAACAGTGATGAATTTGTCTGAACTTTGCCCTTTCAAAATGTCAGATCTTTCGACTTTACTCGGATCATTTCTTGGCGCTGGTCTACATAGTGCGGCGACTGGGAATCATCGCTGGTCGTCGACAATTTGGGCCATCCTCTGATGATGTCGTGAAACCAAACAACTAAAACAATAGTTACACTTTATATAATTCTAACATGTTTCTTTACAATTAAATATTGGTAATTTGTCGTATTTTCTTAATGAACTTTCGTCCTACAAAAAAAATATTACACGTTAAAAAGATATCCTTAATTTAACTGTTTTATATTTAAAAATTAACGAAAAATTTAATCTAGAGAAATAGCCTGAAACGTTTTTATTTATTTATTTGCTTATTATAAAAACTTTTACTCGAACTTGATAAATACATCGATTCAGTAAAAAAAAGTGTTATGCCAACAAATTTTGGAAACGTTTAATTGTGACCAAATTCGGTTTTTGGTAAATGAGATATTACTTTCCAAAAAATTACGTTTATATCCAACATAAATTATTCTCAACTATTATAAAAGAGAAAATGGAAATAAAATGGGTTAAAAAATATTAAATAAATACCAAAATCATAAAACGAAAAAAGGTAAAAATCATTATTGTCCAATTTTACAGATAATAACTAAATCTTGTTGACTGTGAATTTCATCAATAATTTATAAATGAGAAGTTACTAAACATTTAAAAAAATACACATCATTAAGTGATTGAGATTGTAAAAAATTGATTAATTATTTTATTTTTATTAACACGAAGACTAGATTATATTGTTGAAAAGAGAAATAATTTTTATAATTTACAGGAAAATTAAATGTTCTGTGGCATAAAAATACTTTCTTTTATCTTTACGTTTCGGGCTACCCCAATGAGTTATTCCCCATTTCTAGTCTCTGCTCATTTACTTCGGTCTAACAGTGCTCATAGGGGATAGGGATATGGATAAAAGAAGCGGCCAGAAGGCCTACTGCACCTCCTCCTGAATAGATCTATAGTGCTCCTCTGTTATTTATAACTCACTGGCCAGTTTAAGGCTATTAACCAGCCTCCACAGCTTTGCCAGTGGTTCTTTGATGTAGGATCTTCTTTGTGTTTTTTCTTGTCATAGGTCATACCTTCACAAAAACATAGAAAGTGTTCTGCGGTCTCCTCCTCTTCCTGGCAGTATCCGGTGCATGTGCCTTCTTACAAGGCAGTGCACTGTCAAGAGTCCAACCAGAATCCGGTTGCCCTCCAGTAATTGTTTTGTAAGTTTTGCGGATGTTCTTCTATGAACCTCTTCGCGTGCCTCATACCTGTCATACCAGGTTTTGGATTCATTAAGGTGCCAAAGATGTATCCTCTTTTGTCCCCGCAGTAGGGTTCTGGGCCCGTATAGTCCATGTTGGCTCCCTTTTTGGCCAAAATATAAACCTTTTCGTTGCCTTTATGCCCCGAGTGTCCAGGGACCCGTGCCAGGGGGCCAAACACTCTTTGTCTTCGCCTCGCTAATGCCCTGAGAGCTGCCTGGCTGTCAGAAAAAATGGCTATCTTCCGGGAATGTATTCCCAGCCTTTTTATTTCTCTGACACATTGTTCAATCGCTATGATTTCAGACTGGAAAACTGTAGCATACTTGCGTTCATCCCAAAGACCTCAAGATCCCGTACCCTTGTCGGTTTTGGAGCCGTCAGTATACCAGTAGGAATTTGCCTTTAGTGGTGTTCCTTTGGCCCATTCTTCCCGTACTGGTATCTTTGTACTTTTTGGTGAAGTTGTACTTTGGAGTAGTGGCATCAATTGGCATACCTAGAATGGCATCTGCCTGTATCTCCTCCCTCAGTTTCCACGAAATATATGGGGCCAAATCATGGGTCAAAATTCACGATTTTATAAGAAATTGAACGCTGAGTAAACCTGGGTCCGGCAAGCCTTCAGTACAAAGCTAGGGTTAAAACCGCCAAAAAACACGTTTTCTGACCGTATTTGTGAAATAGTAAGTAAACCGCTACTACTACCATAAAGCAACTCGAAACATGCCTCATACCTGTGGTATTGTTCCACCATGCATTGGACTCATTAAGGATCCATTTTAAGATATATCTTCTTTTGTGGCAAGCTGCTAAGCCACAACAGGGTTGAGGACCCAGAGCGTCCATGTTGGCCCCATTTTTTGGCCAACATGTCAACCTTTTCGTTGCCTCTTTGGCCATAATGTCCAGGGAAACCGCGCTCATAGTTAAAGTGTATCCAAAATCACCCGACCGCATCTCACGATATCTGAATAACTAATGTATCCAAAATCTTCCGGTGGACCGAGACTAGAATTTGGAATGACCCACTGGACTTCTAAGGATGGTCCAATAAGAATGAAACGTACGGTATAAAGAAAATAATTTTATGCCATGTAACATTCGGTTTTTCTTTTACACCAACCATCTACATTAAAAACCCGTGAACAATACAACAATAAAATTAATTTATTTAAATGAAACAATATAAGGATTACTTTGAATCTAAGGTTAGTATTATTGGCATCACATAATTTAATTATAATAGTTAAACAATAGTTATAACTTTTTAAGTTAGAAGATAAACAATAATAACAGTAATATACTCAGTTTGAAAAGCAATGATAATTTTTAAACGACAATTTTTAGGTTTTTTAAAATTAAGGTAGATAAAAGCCTCTTGTGTCTAATAAACTATACCAGCTGTTAATAATAAAGGTAAAATGACTTTTTCTGGATTAATATAAATTATAAGTATGTAAATTCTTTAGAACTGTATACAAATTAAAATTATGTGTAGAACATTCGTAAAATAACGATTTAACAATAGGTAAGATATTCTTACAACTTGAAGCGTTGTAATTAAAACTTTTATATGCTAATATTTCTAACTTATTAGTTAAAACTATCGTCTGTTTGGCATACAATTTTAATAGGAATTACCCCTAAACTGATATATAACGGAATTTAACGTGATTTAATAAAAGCAGGACAAAAGATTGTGAGTGTGGTGTTCAATACTTTTTAAAAGGATAGTTCCTACTCACAGTAAGTTGTTTTGCAACGATCCGGATTTCGAGCCTTTTAGCTCATCATCAGGTTGAAGGATTTGTAAGACTCCACTTTGGCAATTCATGTCGAGAGACGTGGTTGTAGAAGTCCTTCAACCTGATGATGAGCCTTTTAGCTCATCATCAGGTTGAAGGATTTGTAAGAGTCCACTTTGGCAATTCATGTCGAGAGACGTGGTTGTAGAAGTCCTTCAACCTGATGATGAGCTAAAAGGCTCGAAATCCGGATCGTTGCAAAACAACATACTGTGAGTAGGAACTATCCTTTTAAAAAGTAAAGATTTTGTATGTTTCGCTTTTCTCCAGAAAAATCTCACCGTCTTTACATCTTAAAACCGAAAGTTCACGGTTCGAGAACGTAATTAACAAAATGGGGTGATTCACATTTACACCCTCTCCTGTAACCAAGAATCCTGGGGTAATCTCCCGTCCTTGGGGGGAAGGGTGGACAAGGATCCGATCTTTGCGGGCTTTAAGGGATGATTCACCGGTTAACAGACGCAATCTGTGTTTTTCCCCTTATCTCTTTACACTGAGTAAATCAAAAACTTGGGTTAAGTTAGTCAAAGGAGCGATTTTCTTTACAGATGCTTTGGTAAAATAATGGGGGGGGGGACGAATAAGCTTTTATTTACGTGACCCATTGACTTTGAGTAATTTTGAACTGCCGTAAAACTTTCAAAACTATCATACTAAGTAAAAATTAATTGTTGAAAAGTTATAAAACATATTTGTCTTCTATTTAAAAATTATTATAAACCGAGTGTTTGATTTGCCTTCTTTAAATTTATACAGTCTATCAGTTTTTATATAATGATGTAATATCATTTGGCAGTTTTTAAGAAATTGCTGAACTATTTTTTAACAAGTTTGTTTTAGAGGAATGTAATAAGTTAAGAGAGTACCGAGAACGGTGTCACCTACCATCTTAAGCATAACAGTGACTTCAAAGATAATCTTATTAGGTACTTAAAATTGATGAATGCGTATGGATACATATAACCAACCACACGTGGTATATCTCCATTTTGCAGTGTGAATGTATTCATTAGCGTGGGTGATGAGGTATGTCTGGGTGTGGCTGTGACTGAAAAATCGAGTAGCTCACAGGCCCGCCAAATTAGTTTAGGTAATTATATATTTGTTGTGTGATGTGAGGGACAGGTCACCGCTATTCAGGTTGTAGTAATACTACCGAGATGCTGCGACCTCTCCAACATGAATGTATTTATTAGCGTGAATGTTTTGTGTAAATGGACGTGGATGTCGTGGAATATCGAGTACTCCACAAGCCCGTCAAAAGGAAATTAGTCTAATGGATGAATGAAATTCTGTACATACCGTATGAATGTATTTATTAGCACGAATGGAAGGAAGTCGGTAGAATTATTACTTTACCGACTTTTTATTTAGTTGTAGGGGCAGGACCTCAGTCGTGCACCTGTACTCTGAGCCCTGCCAATTGTAGATTAGGTAATCATTTTCTTAGCGTGAGTGGGTATTGTTAGTGAGTCTGTAAATATTGAATACTTTTAACAAACCACTTGTGGGATGGTAAGAACGAGCAACAAAACTCTCCTCTGTTTGGTCGGTAGGAAACAAAATTAAAAGAAGGGGTAGAGTGAATGAGATAGAGATAAAGTTGAAATGAAACAAAGAAAAATGCGAGAAACTTATATACGTGAGGTGCCGGCAATGACCCCAGTAGTTAGCCAGCCGAAAAAAAAAAATTTTTTTTAATAGATCAGTTATTGAGATTATCGTAACATGTCCATATCAGACAAAATCAATTAAAAGGATTTTTGGGAGTTTGAGTTCAATAATTACCTAAAACTTCAATTTTCTTGTAAAGATATGATGAAACGCTTTACTTTCCGTTAAAATTATTTACATATTTTGGTCAAACTGGGCTGATTGTTGATGAAGTGAAGAAACAGCGGAAATCAGCGGACCAACGCAGTAGTGTATTTTTACACATTTTTTTTTTTTTTAATTCACTTTTTCATTACTGTCAAGTTCTGTAATCTCTTCTGTATACTGCGTTAAAGGAAAGCAGTAAATATTGGAATGTGCAGCACCCTCACAACAGCACAGTAGCACATTCATAATCTAACAAATATAAGATTCAAATTCACTAGTTTTCGTGGACCGCTTGACCAATTAATATATTTATTAACGTTAAATGTTACGTTTTAAGTGTAGGTTTTGTAATATAAATATCTAGACGAAATTTAAAAGAATAAATTTATAATTAAAAAATAATAAAATTCAAAAGGTGGGGTTGAGATGGGAAGTTAGTGCCCGAGTGGATCGAAGGAGTCTTCGACGATAGCTCAAGTGGTAGAGCAGCGGCGTATCTAGCCGAAGGTCGTGGGTTCGAATCCCGCTCGTGACACTGACTTTTTTATCTCAACTAAAAACCTTAATTAATTGAAATAAGATTTAAATAAAAATCAGTGGATTATTTGAGAGGAAAATAATCGGTGATGAAACTGATTGATTGGCCAAACTTCTCATGATAATGAACTGTATTCACGATTGAAAACCGAATTCATTTTTTTTAATGTATAAATTACAAACCGAAAGTTTTAACTGAAAAATATGAAACATTTAAAGACATGTACTTACAAAAATTAACATAAAAATAATCAAAAATGTACAATAAAAGCTATTTTTTGCGTATTAATAAGTTTTTTAGTCATATTAACAAATATAATTATTTTGGTATAGATAGAAATAAACACAATGAATATATTATAAATAGAATAAATAATATTTACACATTATAAAACAGTGAATTTTCAAAATGTATATTTTAATATACTTAAATTCACTAATTTCGTGGTCCGCTTGACAAATTAATATGTTACAATTAATTAAGGTTTTTAGTTGAGATTAAAAAGTCAATGGCACGAGCGGGATTCGAACCCACGATCTTCGGCTAGATACGCCGCTGTTCTACCTTCCCGCTCGTGCCATTGACTTTTTTATCTCAACTAAAAACCTTAATTAATCGTAATATATTAATTAGTCAAGCGGACCACGAAATTAGTGAATTTAATGATTTAAAATGAAGTATACTTCACTAAAGCTCTCCTTGGCCATTTCATTTGTCGCCGAGAATCAAATAGATTACACATTTGAAAAATGGCAAAAAGGAGGGAAAATTCAAAAGGTGGGGTTGAGATGGGAAGTTGGTGTCCGAGTGGATCGAGGTCACGATAGCTCAAGTGGTAGAGCAGCGGCGTATCGAAGATCGTGGGTTCGAATCCCGCTCGTGCCATTGACTTTTTTATCTCAACTAAAAACCTTAATTAATTGTAATTGTAATATACGTTAAATGTTACGTTTTAAGTGTAGGTTTTGTAATATAAATATCTAGACGAAATTAAAAAATAATAAATGTATAATTAAAAAATTATAAATTGTAGCGCGTTGCTGATAATAAATCATATTATTAGCCATGCATCGTAAATTATGGAAAAGTTCAACATCCTAAAAGTCAAACGTGCTTCTTTCTTTTAAATTAAATTTAAAAAGCAAATAAAAGACGGATTTAATATACATTTCTTTGTACTAAAAATTACAATCGGTCTGATTTGCGTAGAAAGACATGATCACAGTGGATCCGGTTGATTTGTAAGAAGGGGGCTAGGACCGAGTGGGAACCACCCCAAGTCATTTAGAGGTCATGAACGCCGTTACGATTCATGACCCCGGACAACCCGTCTTCTTGGTCACAGGACTTGCTGTTGTGACCCGTCCCGTGTAAATGGGCTCCATTTCCATTGTTCCGCCCTTTCATTATTCAAATTAATTACTATGTCATTACCCGTCCCGGGAAATTTAAAACGAATACCGGCGCATTCAGTAAAATTTGATTTTTTAAATGTGCAATTTGAACATGGTTTTATACTGATAATTATTTAAACATTTAAATTTTGTCAATTCTGGCCGATAAAATTATTTTTATTGGCATAAAGCAATTTTAGCGATTTCACCGTCATTTCCAAATCTTTAAAATGCAAAAAAGTAGAAATAAGAACAGTTAAAACTCTATGCCTTCAATTTCGTTCAATAATGTCGGATAATATTTCACTTATTTGATCTTGGTCCGCAGTTTCCCCTTTGCGGTAATAAAAAATCCATTAAATTATTAAATTACAATATTTTTCCCTATATTTTAAAATAGTAAAACATAACTAGTACCGTATTCTAGCCATATTTCAGACTGCTTTTGCTTCAGTTCAATAAGGAATAAAGTCGGAAAAATAACTAATAATAAATAACAAGAAATAAAAATTTATTTCTCTAACAAATTCATATCGATCCTTTTCATATTTATGTATTTAAAGGAAAGCTGAATAGGAAGTAGTCTGAATATATTCAGACTTTATTATTTAAAAATAATAATAAACAAACATATTATTCTTAGAAAATGTTTTTAATTAATTCTTTCCCAATATAATATTTTGTAGTAAAGTAACGTGCAAAAAAATCCATCAAGCTTGTTAAAATCAATCAATGTTTCAAAATGATATGTGTAAGTTAATTTTTAAACATATATTTTTTACGAGGGTATTTCAACTACGAGTTTATTTGAATCGCCGGTGTTTTTTTGAAAAAAATTCATTTGTAAGGAAGTCGGATTCGAATGCAGGGCAGCTGGAATTGAACCCGGGACTTTTACCTTACAGTGTCAACTCCTAAACCTTTAGATCTTATTTCCGGGGTTGGTTTTATATGTTGAACTCATATCGCCATGGTCAACTCACATAGTATTTATTTATAGCTTAATATCCATGCATTTTGGCATGTCTCTCTTAGGGCTTGTCATCAGGCTTGTTAAAATCAATCAATTTTTCAGAATTATATGTGTAGTTAATTTTTAAACAGATATTTTTTTACGAAGGTATTTCAACTACAAGTTTATTTGAACCTTCTGGGTGCCGGTGTTTTTGAAAAAGCCCATTTGTAAGTCGGATTCTAATGCAGGCCAGCTAGAATTGAACCCGGGACCTTTACATTACCGTCATGAGCGCCGTGTCAACTCCTAAACCAGGCCAACTTATATAAGTGTTAAAATCTTGAAACTTTGTGGATCTTATTTTCGGGGTTGGTTTTATACTGTTGAACTCATAACAACATAAAATCCATGATCAACCCTTATTTATTGCTTAAGATCCATGCATTTTGGGTTGTCTCTCTTAGGGCTGGCATCATATATAAAAAATTAACAATATTGATAAATTACTAATTAACATTATAAATACAAAGCTCTATTTTAACACGAACCCATGATATAAAAATAAAACAAAGGAAATTTTAAAAGGATTTGTGGATGAATTGCTCATCCAGGTAAACTTTAGACGTTATAAATTATTGTTTGTGGATAACACGTTTTGATTTTCATTGTTGGGCCAACATTTAAAGCGGTCATAATTCAGTTTTGAAAAGTGAACGTTAAAATTTGTTTAATTAAGGTTTTAAGTTGAGATAAAAAAGTCAGTGTCACGAGCGGGATTTGAACCCACGACTTTCGACTTGATACGCCGCTACTCTACCACTTGAGCTATCGTGACTTCGATCCACTCGGGCACTAACCTCCCATCCCAATGAAGTTAAAATTTGTGCAGATTTGATTGTAACATTTTCATCAAATTTTATCGTTACGGTAGTGTAATTGTAATATCTTAATATAATAATATTTTACGCTGATTTATAAATATTCTCGAACATAATCAATATTTTGATAGTTTTTTTTAATCCAGTTTAAAAACATCTTTCAGAGTAAGGCCGATTTACCGAAATGATACTCTTAACTTCGGGCAAAAATAAACTTTCAACATTGCACAAAGTTTCCAGTTTTAGTGTGTTTTTGCAAGTACAAAGTTAAAAATATTTGAAATTTTATTGACTTGAAACATCGGCCATGGAATAAAATAAACCAATGAAAATACTAACGAGCTCCTTTTTTATCAGAATATTTTGAATATTTTTTCTCTCTTTACCGTCTTTGCCGTACTGCAATAGGTACGTACACGAAAACAAAAAGTCGATGTGGTACTTATTCATAAATCGACCCCATTTAGTCACGCTATTCCGAGCGATTATGAGAAGTAGGAAATGGTACGCGCCGAGTCCAAAACCTATCGTCGTTTATACGCTATGGCCAATTTCTATGGTTAAACACATCGCCCGAATGGAAATCATGAAAAAGACGGAAATTGTGGCTGTGTCAATGCGAGAAAATTGAATTTCCTGTAATAACAAATCAAATTGTAGTCGAGATAATGCCGTCAGTTTGTAAAACAAATCAAGTCAACAGTAATGTCCCAATTCACCCAATTCTTTCCATGAAGATATTCGTGGAAATCTTAAATTCGGTTTATTTTTTAAATTATATCTTCAAAATAAATACACAATAATTCCTAGTTGGAGTATTTACTTAATAAAGGTTAAAATCGGTAGGACATCGAATTGTTTATAGTTTAATTAATCCATCAATTGTTCTTTTGATCGTTTAAGATCATTGCATATCACAAAAATTCATTATTTACTTATGGTTAATGATCTGAAAACAGATTAGTAAAAATCTGATCTTGGATATTTTCAATGCAACTGCCATAGTAAAAGTTTTACATCTGGAAATTGACATGTGAATTAGGTTGTCCTAAAATTTTAAATATAGTCGAAAATGAGGCTATGTAACTTTAATTATTACATCTCATAATAGTTTTTTTGTAATAAAAATTTAAAAAGTCAAAGCTTCTAGTAGAATGAAGTTATTTATCACTCCATGAGCAATGTTCTAAAACTACATTAATTAAAATTATTTTTTCGAATACTGCTGACAATTTTTCATTTCTCAACCAAGATGTAAAAGATATAATTGATTAAAATAATTTTTTTTTTATTGTTCTTAAAATATAATTTCTGTTTCAAATAAAAAATGTTAGAGTGAGAGCAGTATTTCTGGACGGAAATTGTACAAAACTTTGTATGTATATTATTTCGAACCAAGATAATAATAATATAATATAATTATTGATATAATATATTATTTGGATAGTTTTTTCTGTCGATTATATTATTATTATTCAATTAATTAATTTTAGTTGAGATAAAAAAGTCAGTGTCACGAGCGGGATTCGAACCCACGACCTTCGGCTTGATACGCCTCTACTCTACCACTTGAGCTATCGTGACTTCGATCACCTCGGCCACTAACTTCCCATCTCAACCCCACCTTTTGAATTTTCCCTCCTTTTTGCCCGTTTTTTATCTAAATAAAAACCTTAATTAATTGAAAGATATTAATTGGTCAAGCGATCACAAAATCTAGTGAATATAGAATCAGTACTAAGATATCAAAACCCATAAAAACAAATTATTTACAAGCAATAAGCTTTTTCATTTTTTTTAAATAGTGAGAAATATTAAATAAATTTTGAAGAAAAAAAATTCGTCACTGAAGCCGTAATAAATTGTTAATACGTTCCGATATGGTCCAAAATTATAACGTTTGTTAAATTAATTTTTAAAAAATTCCATGATGCCCCCATTTTCACATTTTCGACTATTTCGAATTTTTACCTTTTTTTCACCTTTTGAGATAGGAAGTTAGTGTAGCGGCGTATCAAGCCGAAGGTCGTTGGTTCGAATCCCGCTCGTGACACTGACTTTTTTTTATCTCAACTAAAAACGTTAATTAATTGAATGATATCAATTGGTCAAGTGGACCACGAAAACTAGTGAATTTAATATTATTATTGTTATTTATCTATATAAACTTAATTCTTTCCATATGTGCACATACGTGCAAAACCGAGCCTATGACTTTAAATGACCTCGGTCTTATCCGTACCACCGCTGGAGTTAGTCTCATGGGGCATCGACAACAAGGTCAATTCAGCACCCAATGCATGGGGTTCCTCGATCCAAACCAATTCACACTCTTACTCCTTCTTAAATACATTTTTCCGATTTACATACCATAGTGCAAAATAATATTTAAAAACATTTTAAAAAATTGTACCTAGATATTGTCGATTTTCAAGCTGTCTTCTTGCCAGTTCCAGCCGACGTCAGTTGCTTGAGAATGACGCATTAAATATTAAACGTTGTTTAAATGTACCTTTTTACAACAATTCATTGCTAAGTTATACAGTGTACAATAAAGGGGAAAAAACATTGAAAACATTGAGTTTTTTAGACGAAGCCTGAAATCTATGTCTAAAGATTAAACGGTTATTAAGGCATGCCCGAAAAATATACTGTAAGATAATCCTGTACATCCTTCAGTATTTAATTTGTCACTAAAGTTATTTCCTTAAAATATTGCCATTTATAAAACTTATAGGTTAGTTTTTGAAAATGTTCAGTTTGTGATGATTAATTGAGCCTTGTTATTCAATACGATGATATTATCTTAGAGAATATCTAAAATTGGCACCTTCCGAAAAAAGAATTGAATGTGATCATGCCATCATTAACAAAAACTTTACTATTTGGAAAATAAATTGCATGGAAGCATTGAGGTGAATGTATGCTATGCCGTTTGAAAGAGCAGTTGGGGGGTCATGCTTTCTCATTGCAGAACGCACTGATTTCTATGGTTTTCATGTTAGTTTCTATAAATGTTAATTGACAAAGTGTTCCTATATTTGATGTGGTGCTTTGAACGTCCGACGAAGCCGAAAGGTTTTTGCACGTCCCTCTTTGTCGCTTCGGACCTTTCGCCGTGATGTACGTCATCGTTGGGCCGTCACTCGCACACACGGAGGAGAATTACGAAAAAAATCCAGGATCAATACTTTATCAACGTTATCAAAGAGGAACAAAGAGGGAGCGTGGGGTGAGAAAGAGAGGGTGAAACAAAAGTCCCCTCCTGCTGTGTTCCCCACCCCTTATTAAGCCGAAATCACCACTATCGTCAGTAACAGCTGTGTACCTTTCAGTCGCTACATTACAGCGTTTGCGTAGCTTTACTCCACCCGGATCGGAAACTTTGTGAAATGCGTGTGGTTTGAGTGTGGTTGAAGTATGTTTTTTTGTGTGAAATTTTTTTTTCAGGACATCAGAAGACGAGCTCCGCTAGACTTTGTCGCTCTCCTCGTGTTCACTGTGAGCTTTGATGTTTTTAATCATAAGGCACGCGGTGAATGCCAAGAGAGGACTTGACACCAACTGAACATCTCGTATTCCTTTTTTATCGACATCATCGCCTTATTCGAGATTCTCAGGTCGACGAACATCAAAACGGAGGAGGGATATTTGGATATCAAAATTAGGTGTAAACGTTATAAATGATTTTGAAGGAAAATATTTTGTGATTTGATTCACTGGGCCCATGTTGAAAATCGTGTAGGCAAAACTAAACAGTTTGGACAATGTAAATAAGTAACATAGTGCAATAGTGCGTTTGTTGCCCATGATATGCGGTAGACATCGGTTTTTAGTATTTTGTATATTAGATTGATGGTAATGTAAAATACGTCAAAATCTATAGTGGAAGTTTATTTTTATCAACAAGGCTATTACGCGCAGATGTGTTAAAATGTTTTCTCCCTTGTATGCATTTTATTTACGAAGCTGCCATCGGAAACTGCGATACTGGAGGGGGTGTCTGCATATCTGAGCCCGGGGGACAAAATTAATCCGAATCCGGTTCGAAGCTAACGTATGCAAGGGATGAGATCGGAATGAGTGACCAAGGGGGTTGTTTCTTTATGCCCCGAGGGAGGCAGATGTACCAGGGGTGCATATTTTATAACTCCCGCCTCGCTATTCCATATGTCAATTACACACTCTTCATTCATCCCTCGAGAACCGGTCCCGATGCCATTCACCCCCGGGTCTCCTCGAGCCGCAGGGAAGGCCATATGCCCCCGGATCGTGTCCGAGGGATGCCCTCCGAATTCCCCGGCCCTGCGGCGCGTGGGCGGCCGATGCCAATCCGGCTTCACGTTCCACCGGAGCCGACTAACAGCTGCCTGTGTAAAAACTTCACGAGGAAACAAAAACACTTTAAACTAAAACAGTCATGTCATACTGACCCCGACCTGGAAGTCTTTCGTGACATTAAAGAACAGTCAAATTGAATAAACTACACTCGACTTCCTAGCACTCTCCATCGCTGCGCGCAAAAATTAATTTCAGCAGATATAGGTTTTCAATCAGTCGCCGCAATCCTTCTCAAAAATTTTATTTTAATTGTATTAAAAATCAAATAAGTGTAAGGCCTCAGACCTTTAACACCTTGTATCCACAATCGTGTGTTCCATGATAGATCATCATCAAAGTAATTTGTTCTTTCGATTTTTGTCAATACTGCATCATTTAGCTGATGTTTCAATCTGCACACGACTAGTTTTAATTAAATTGGTAACGATCCCCCAAAATATTTCCTGAAGGAAATTTTGCCAAAAGGGCATCATGGTTTCTTCTAATCTTTGTAAAATCCCGTTTACTTTCAACAGTCAGTACAAAAGCTAACAAAAAACATTTAACTATAAGATTTAAGTTATCCAGTGGCACGAATGAGCAGAACACACTGTTAAACTTATATAAAATTAATAAAAATAGCCTTTCTAGAATAAATTTCGCCATTCAAATTATTTCTAACCTTCGCGCGAGGTCCTAAACGACGCACATGTTAATTGTTTCCTATCTGAAACCGGGATCGAAAACCGTTAAAAAAGACGGTAATTTGTTCTCCTGCTAGTCACAGGAGTCAATTGATATACGGTACCGTTCCTCCCCCTCGACAATCAACCCTGGGCCCGGGGTATAAATTAACTATATTGACCTTATTATAAATTCTGTATAATTTTTATAAACAGTTAAACTAGAATGTAGTAGTCGTTCGATGTATGTGTGTTTGTACGATGAATCCCATTGTAATTTGTACTTTCAAACTTTGTTATGTAAACAGGTCTGGACTTCTCATTATAACCACATTTATTAAAGAATGCTCAAAATATGAACTCATTAATAAAATATATTACCCCTTCCACATTTTTATACATCTAATTTTGAAGCCTAATTTCTTATTAATGGAGTCCAGGTCTGGTTATATACATAAAACAGAGTTTCATATTGTTGTATGTTAACACGGTTTTATGTTGAAAAATGATATGTCTCTTTGCGTTCAGGTGGAAGAGAAAATCCAAGTATTCTAAGGTGTAATTATTTGTTTTATTTTCGACGTTTCGCTCATTAGGCCGATACTTTCCATCTGGCAATGTCCACAGGGCATGTTTTTGCCGATTTTCCAATGTTACGTTCAACAATGCTCTACGGAATACATTGGCTTTATTTACCAAAGCAAGTTTTGCTTACAAGATGAATTTCACTCCTCAAAATAAACGTAAAGTTAAGTAATTCCTGTCAAACAGGAACCGACTGGGAGTCCGACGACCGAACAAACCACATTGCAATACTTTTTCACTATTGTTTTTTATAAACTCACTAGTTTCGTGGTCCGCTTGACCAATTAATATCTTTCAATTAATTAAGGTTTTTAGTTGAGATAAAAAAGTCAATGGCACGAGTGGGATTCGAACCCACTATCTTCGGCTAGATACGCCGCTGCTCCACCACTTGAGCTATCGTGACCCCGATCCACTCGGAAACTAACTTCCCATCTCAACATCACCTTTTGATTTTTTCCTCCTTTTTTTCCTTTTTTCATGTTAGTGTTCGAGCGACTTTTTATCTCAACTTAAGGGGACCGCGGTAGCCGAGTGGTTAGCATGAGAGACTCTCACGCCGCGGTCGTGGGTTCGATTCCCACCGTCGCCTCTGGTCCTTTTTTCCCGATAACCCCCAATTTGAACACACAAGAATTCGTACCATGGCTAATATGCAAGATCATAAGGCCAATATAAAAAAAATCTCAACTTAAAACCTTAATTATTTGAACTGTATTTTAGGCAATAGATTGGCCAAGGGATGTCCCATCAGGATACATTCTTTTAAATATTATTTATATTATATTTACACTTGCATCCCCCTCATAAAGCATTATTAATTATTATAATGTAATAAAGTAAAATCTGTTTAGTAATAACCATGATGGTCCGTCAAATTGGGATTGGACCCTTTTCATTTTTTGGAAGGAAATTTATCCTGGCAATCTGTACGAGGAGTTACCATTCAGCAAGGTAAAGAGTTGTTCGTTGTCAGCGGAAAAGCAGGAGCTCCCATAAAAAAGATCGGATCGTTGACCAATCTGGTTTTATGATACCTTTTTCCTCCAGTCGTTGTCAACAGTTGGACAATTTCAGCCGCGTTCATCACGAATATCTAGCATGACGTCCGTGCTGTGGAAGGGAATAGTAATAGACCTAATCCATAGCAACTAGGATATTAGCAAGCCTTTTTTTTTACCTTGAGTATCTACGATCTGGATCTGCGTGACCGGGGCCCTTTTGGTGTGCGTCTCGGAAGAAATATATAGTACTCGCACTCATGTGTAATTATTTCTTCCGTGAAGTAGCAATTCCATTATATTGCATTTTTTAAACATGTAATGCCAGGTTCTTGGTTGACATCGATGAATTACCTACAATTCATTTGCCGTGTAAAGTATGTTTTTCAAATCACGTTCATGTAAAAGCTTTGTTTTTATTACATTTATTTGGTATTTACAACTACAAGTGATGTATTAAGTAAATATATTCGTATATGTTGAATTATCATTTGAGGCTCTTGTAGGAGAAGTTGCCCAGTGGTAACACTCCTTCACACTGATGTCTTGTTCAGTCTTCACACAATGAGCAGGTCTCGGGGCCACTTTCGCTTCAATCGTCTTGGAGGATTTTCAGGTAGGGCTGGAAGTGATAAATTTCGTACGAATAGATGACTGTGTGTGATCAGTGATTGATGAAATTTTTTATATCGGGTTTTCATGAGTTCATGTACAAACGGGATGTGTAGGTCTTTGTGGATAGTGTAATTTGAAACGTAAAAAGGAGCATTTATAATTTGACGGAGAATTTAGATTGGATTGATTGGAGACGCTGGGAATTGGAATCCTTGGTTTAGCCCCACACTTCACAACCGTACGCCCAGAGAGGTCTAATCATTGTCTTGTAAATTAAAAGTTTATTTTCAAGGTCTAATTTTTAACAATTTATAACGTCGGTTTGTTTGCTGTCTTTTCAGTCTTGTATGGGGATTCCAAGTCAGTCGTTTATCCATGAAAAGTCCAAGATCACGCACAAGGTCAGTGGTAGGCAATGGAATTCCATTTATGTAAGGTAAAATTGATCTGTGTGCTTTTTGTTAGGTTTACCTTTATTCTCCACTTTGTGAACCATAGTGTTAATTCATTCAGGTGGTGTTGCAAGTGTTGAGTGTTGAGGGGTCCGAATTGCGTGTAAGAATCGCTGTATCATCAGCGAGTGTGTGTGTCGAAATGTTAACGTGTGTAGGAATATCTGCAGTGTATATGGAAAATAGAAAAGGGCCAAGAATGCTTCCCTGAGGAACACCCGCCCTTATGCGTATATAAGATGAGAATTCAGTTCCCTGACGGACTCGACAAAATCGATCCGTCAGATAAGATCTCAGTATAAGACAGTACGTATGAGGGAGGATGTTCCTCAGTTTCCAAAGCAAGCCCGAGTGCCAAGCTCGATTGAAGGCCTGTTCTAAATAAGAAAGACACCCAAGCAATGCTGTTTTTGTTCGAGGGGAGAGGCTATATTATCAGCAACACGATTGTTGAGTTGACGAGTGAAATGTGCGGAACCCAAACTGATGATCTGGAATAATATTAGAATTTTCAATTATTGGCAGTAATCGTCGGAGAAATAGTTTTTCTAGTATTTTGGCAAGGATAGAAAGGAGACTAATGGGTCGATAGGAATTTGGAAGATCAGAAGGTTTATTTGGCTTATGAATCATTTTAATTATAGAGAACTTCCATTGCAATGGAAAATATGTGGTCCTGAGTATAGGTATGTTAAGAATAGTAATCCTCTGTGGGGCAAATTTTGTAATATTTGTTTTGTAATTAGATCATAACCTGGCGCTTTTCGTGAAGGTAGTTGTTTAATAGTGTGTCGTATGTCTTATGGAGTAAATGCTTTAGGAGGATAAGAGAGTTGCAAGGGGAAATTTAACGTAGTTTTCAACGGTATCAACGGATTTGTCCAAAACCTTTTAATTTTGGAGTTGTTATTGTTTATTTGAAGCAAGGTCGTGAAATCTTAAAAAATCTGAAAAAATGGAATAACACCGAAACTGCTGAGATTCGGACGATAGTTAATTAGGACTTTTTGGTTCCATTTTGAATGTAGAATCCATGGGCTAGGTTTATATATAATCATAATTGTTATTATTATTATTATTACCTTTATCTTTCAATTATTATTCAAGTTTATGGGAATAAAACCCACCATTCCCGCAAATTTTCGTTCACAATCTTTCCAATAAATAACGAATAGATAAAGGTACAAAGATCGAGTTACAATTAAAAAATTTTAAAAATTTTTTTTAACAATTAATTTTGAGTGAGAGCACCGTTCAAAGAAGGTTTAACTAATTTCGTGAGAGAGACTTTAGCAGTTTAGCCTTGAAGATCAAAGAGGTCATGGATGAATTTCTTGGCTAGATGAGCCTCTGCGAGCTTTGGTGGAAGAAAATAACAGAACAACTGTTCAAGAACTTGCAGAGAATGTTTCAGTTAACAAATCGACCGTCACCGACCACCTTAAGGCAGTTGGAAAGGCGAAAAAGCTCAAAAGTTGGGTTATGCATTAAACAACCGCCAAAAAAAAAGTTTGAGCAACACTTCTTTGCCGAAACAGAAACGAACCTTTTCTGGATAGATAGTCACTTGTTATGAAAAATGGATTCTCCACGACAACAGCAGACGGTCTTGACAGTGGCTCGACAAAAAAGAAGCATCATCCCATTTTTTCATATGGGTTGATTTACTACAGCGTCTTGACTCCTGGCGAAACATTCAAAGCCGAAATGTATTGCTCTCAAATTGCAGGAATGCACCAGAGATTGGTCAATAAGAAAAGGCCGATTCTGTTACACTCTCGGCCCCATGTTTCACATGTGAAAACATAAAAACATGGATCTTGGTTATGAGCTTCCGCCTCATCCTATTCTCCAGACCTCTCGCCTTCCAACCACCATTTTTCAGACACCTGGACACGTTTCGCAACATAAAAAATGTATTAAACAAAAATCTTTAGAAAATGCGTTTACAGAATTTGTTAATAATAAAGGCTCAAAATTTTATTCAGAGGGTATCGAGAGGTTACCATCACGTTGGGAGAAATGTAATGAGATTGGTGGAGGGTATTTTAATTTTTTTTTTTAATCATTTATTTAATTGTTTTTACGTTATAACCATAAACCTGTATTATTTTCCAGGCAACCCAACACGACCAGCTTACTTTCTTTAAACAGAGAAAATTTGCTTTTTAAGGATGTCCAATGCTAACATTTTTTATTCAATAAGCTCCGATGAATTAATTTAACTACCTTTGTGTATTATCAATATCACAATTTTGCTGTTTTACTTATAGAATTAGTTCAATGGCAATGATTTTCTCATTCGGTAGCGTTTTAATAATTGTGTTAATGTATTTGGCATGAGTGCACTCGTTAAAAAAAAAAAATTAAAATCGATACTGAAATTTGATGTAAAAATTTACCGGGTCCGTCCGGGATTTGAACCCGGGACCTCTCGCACCCTAAGCGAGAATCATACCCCTAGACCAACGAACCAGTTGTGTGGAAGTGAAAGGAAACGGATCGCAATCCTAAAGAAAGTCTCGCCTTAAAAAGAACACTGTCTTCATCTATTTATAAAACGATACAAAATATAATACTAGAGACGCCTAAACTGATATTATTTACTAATGTATAAAATTGAATATGATTATTTTGAAAGGCATTAAGCCAAAGTGGAAGTTATTTTGGTTACACGAAGCTCTCGAACTCGTGATTTTTATTCGATCAATTATTGTCATTTTTTAAATATATTGTATTTGCAAGATCTGATGTAGTTGAATTTTTAGTTTTTCTAATTCTAAAAACGGATAGCGTGATCCTTTTCATTTTCTGTTAAAAAAAAACCAGTCTCACGAGCAGGATTCGAACCCACGACCTTCGGCTAAAGACACCGCTGCTCTACCACTTGAGAGTTGAGCTATCGTGACAAATGCAACAACTAATGCGACAAATTTTTATCTCAACCAATACCTAAGATTAATTAATTGATGTTATTTGGTCAATCGGATCACGAAATCTAAAATGGATTTAATAAGCTAAATGAAGTATATTTTCACTAAAGCTCTCCGTGGCCATTTCATTTGTCGCCGAGAATCAAATAGATTACACGACATTTGAAAAATGGCAAAAAGGAGGGAAAATTCGAAAGGTTGGGTTGAGATGAGAGGTTGGCGTCCGATTGGCTCGAAGTCACGCTAGCCCAAGTGGTCGAACAGCGACGTATTTAGCCGAAGGTCTTGGGTTCGAATCCCGCTCGTTACACTGACTTTTTTATCTCAACTAATACCTTGCATAAAGATTAATTAATTGAAAGAATTGCATTTGGTCAATCGGACCATGAAATCTAATGGAATTAAATGGGTAATCTTCATGGTTACTATTTTTAAGTAATCCCCTTTTTAAAAATGAGAATTAAAAATTATTTTTGGTTAATCCAATAGTTAGAATAGACAATAATATATAGGGTAATTTAATTAAAATTAATAGCATAAGAATAAATTACAAATATTCCTATTCATTTTTGTGCAGTTTAATTCAAATTATATGATTTTTTTTATGTGACTAAATTTTTTCTGTTTTATTTCCTTTTACATATTAATATGTACATGTCTAGAAAAGTCTAGAATAAACAAAGTTCATTAGTTAAAGTCGAGAGATGTCAAACTCATCCTGTTTATCTAAATTCTTTAGTGTAAATTATATGTCATTTTAAGGATTTTTATTGAACTGCCAACAATTTGCGTGAAAAACGTACTTACAGACAAGTTGTATAACCTGATGATGGGCATTTACTGCACGACATCGGAAATTGCTAGTTTGTGAATTGAACAATCCTGTTCGTCGGTTCATGTTTCTAACATTATACACTATTTGTTAACATTTTATTTAGGGAGGTAGTGTGATTGATGATTTCTGTGTTTAAAATATTTGTGTAAAATATTGTTTGTTGAATGTGTCGTTTTTACCTCAATTGACGAAACAACACGCAGAAAAACCACTGTTGCGAAATGGAAATGGAGATACAGGTAAAACCGGCATCAACAGGCAGACCGGAATGATCGGATATGATACCTACAAGCGAAATTAGACACTAGTCATCAGAAGTCCCAGATTATCGGGGCTCTCCAGTGAGAAACACGTGCCTGACGATCGATAATGCACAGTGATGAGGCCTATCGTGATACGTTTTTATTAGAATTATCGTATAAACGATTTTTTGATGTTTTTGTCGAATGTATATTTTTTCTATCAACACCATCAGCTGAAAATAACAAGAGCGACAAAAGGCGATTATCAGCAAAACTCTGCAAATGCGGTCTTAATTTATCGAGGACATGAGTCCGTCCCGTTAAATAAATTTAAAAAAAAAACAGACGGGCCCGTCCGGGATTTGAACCCGGGACCTCTCGCACCCTAAGCGAGAATCATACCCCTAGACCAACGGACCGGCTGATTGTCCATCAAATTCCAGGTGATAATAAAATAAGAAATCGGTGGAAAAGGAGGCCAACGCCCCTTCTCCAGAACTGGAGGACTAAGTGGGGCCGAGAAGCCGATGACCTCACGCCAGTCGAGCGCTGAAACCGTCGAGAAAGTTGCCGAGAGCTCGCTGGCCCTCTTCGAGTCACACCCGACATAATTCAGCATTTCTTAAGGACACACAAGGAGAATTGGCGGACCAAGAAGATTAATACAGTGAAACCTCCGTTTACAGGAGAGCTACAGCTACAGATGCACCGGCATAGAAGATTCGTTTTCTATGTTAGGGAACCCAGTAAATAATAAATACATAAAAATGTAATAAATAATTTGAGACATTCTTACCCACAAATCTATTGAATTCTCTTCCTTTGCCAATCCGCAAGCTGCTTGTCTTAACTCTTTTAAATCACTCCTGTACCACCCTCATCTCCCTCCAAACAAAGACAACATAGTTCACAATATTATTAGGTGCTTTTGCTATATTAGAAAGCTCGTCACCTTTTTATCTCAACTTTTAAGTGTACAGTTTGTGATTATGTTCGTGCAAGATTGTGTTCTTTATTATTACTACTTTTCCCTAAATTCTTATTATTGCTTCTATTATTTCTATTTTTTTCTATTTTGTATTATGTGAATTAGTTTACAAGTGTCTAACTCAGTTTCCCGATCAATTCTCTGTTACGCTTTCCAGGTTTGGGGGATTTACATATTTTCTAGAGGTGGAAAAGTTTCAATGGTATTTTATTGGCAAATTATTTTACCTTCCCTGTTTTACTTCAACTTTTATAATGATGTTAGAAATTGAACTGGATCCAATATATGTTTTTATTTCCAAAGATCATGGCCTGTGAAATGTGGAAAAAAAGGCTATTTTGGCCATTTGAATGGAAGGCACCAGCTCGTAAACATGATGATTCCAACGCTTTCTTGACCCTAATTTTGATTTTTGTGACACTCTTGCACTTAAAACCAACCTCCATCCTTTAATTATGTCGGTCAGAAAATCCCTAAGAGAGGAGTTTGTGGCAAGAATCAAGATGTCCCAACATTACACACTATACAGGGTGAATTGCTACTCGTGCTACAAACTTCTCCAGTAGATTCTTCACCCTAAAATGAACAAAAAAGTTCATATTGTCCATGGTCCGATTCTCAACCATTTCAGAGTAATTTCGCTTTTTATNTTGTATACCGACATCCTTCCCCACCCCTTCAAAATCCAACGTATATAAACACAAAATAGCAAAATCTCACTGGCACTCTCGACATAGCACGCAAGAATGGCACAATTACACAGAAGACAAACACTTTGAGTGAGTAGAAATACTTTGATTGAATATATAAAAAAATATATTTTGCATTGTATAAATTCACTTTTCCACATCCAAAATGTATTTGTTAAATTTGAACAATGTTTGTAAATCCCAGGCCCTGAAGATGATCTCAATAAAGATCGAAACGTTGGGACGATAAAGAAAATGTTTTTTCTGAAACGTACGTTACACCGACCAGATTTCCGAAAAATCATAGACTTTAAAAATCATAGAAATCACACATTGTAACCTACCATTGATGAGGACTCATTCATGTGATGAAGTTTGTTAAAAAAAATAAAGTTCTATGCTGCAGTATATGTTCAATTGCCTACAATATAAATAATATATCGATCTTGTTATTTAATTTATTTTTTATTAACCTACATCACACCAAACCGCATCTCACGATTTCTAAATAAATATCGATCAACGGTCACTAATCACCACACACTCCATCCTTTAATTATGTCGGTTAGAAAATCCCTAAGAGAGGAGTTTGTGGCAAGAACTAAGATGTCCCAACATTACACACTATACAGGGAACTAAATCCGAATGTGCACGTTTAACTGGAAAAAACAAGCAAAATTTAGATCCTCCATCGGATGGTTGGTGAAGTTAATGAGCGAGTTGCTTAACCTGAGCTACAAACCGCTTCTGAATGAGAAGAATGCCGTCTTTGTAACTTGAAAGCAAGTCATTGTCCATTTTATAGCGGTTTGCCCTATTATTTCTGAATATAGAAGATTATTCTTCGAGTGCAGTGAATTTACTACTAAATTATTAAGAAAATAATTTTTAAATTTGTTGGATGGATTCAATTGGGCTGGCTGGATATATAGGAAGGATTATATTGAATGATAACATTGTTTTATTCTATCTATTATTCGACGTTATTATTATTTTTTATTCTTATGTGTAGTACACGTTCGCAAATCTTGCTAACAGAGCTAAAGTAAGTTAGTAATAAATTATAATTCTTTTGATCGGATGGAGACAGATTTCGAAATGAGCGTAACTTTAGAGTTTCCAGTGAACCGTGAACCAGAGTTTATACATTGTTTTGCGAACTTGATTATCATGATTTCTACAAAAAATTATTTTAGATAGATAATTGATAATTGAATTGAATTATATCATGGAAACAGTAGCTACATGATTAAAGCTTATTCTTTAATCATGGTGAAGTACCGAACCGAGGAAGAAGAAAATGAAATATCGTTGTATTTTATTAACTTTTCCTTTTGACAAACAAAGGCGACAGCAATTTCCAGCTGACCTTGGCTTTCCGTTGGAGTTATGCCCAAGAGCAGCTGTACAGTGGTAGTCGCGCTTCCGAGGACAAAAGGGCACGTGGCCCTACGTGGGGTGGATGGCCCTTTAAACGCCTCCCTCCGACGGTCGTCCCTCTTCTCTCAGCGCTCGTTCAGTCGTTCTTCCATTCACCAATCATCGCCAGACACCATTCAAAACGTCCAGACGGCGTTTAATAATTTCCCTTCCCCGGACGATTATTGTGTGACCCATTTTCCATCGCCACCGGTGAGGGGGCGACGGGTCTCTCCCTTTTCCCCGTGCTACGCCAACCTGTCTTTACATCCTTACCTCGATTATCACACACGCTCATACAAATATTCACATATACACGTATGTACATAATAAAGCGTACGAAATCTGTACCCAAAACAAACACACAGTTGGGTCAAAAATTATTCATACACTGTTTTTTTGCATTAAGTTAAGGTCAGAGCACTAATCAGATTAATTAGCGAAGGCAGCTGGGATCATAAGTGCAATAACATAGGTCACTCGAAAATCTCACAATAATTGAGTAAGGTTAACGGCCAATTATTAAGCGTTAGTGATAAAAAGATTAAAACCCCTTCGGGGAAAAAGTACTTTCAGGTAGTCACCCCTTGTGAATATAATTATAGTGTGGATGATGACCATCGCAACATAGACTGCTATACAGATGGTTCACTTATCAAAGGTAGAGGGAGCGTTGCAGGAATCTGCCTGCATACCTACATTAGGAATCAACATCTGGCGATAACACTTCCGTTTTTCAGGCGGAAATTTGGGCCATTAATGTGTATTGTAGAACACTTTTGGAAATTAAATTAAGGGAAAGGATATTAGACTTTTTCTGACAGTCAGGATAGTCTTAGGTCATTACAAAAAGATTTGCCAACCTCAAGACTGGTGGAGGAAACCGTAGATCTTATCAATAGGATCTCATCCAGGTTTTAGAACAAGGTATCCCTTATTTGGATACCAGCACATAAAGGACACCATGGCAATGAAGAGGTGGGTAGCCTGGCCCAAGAAGGCTCTATACTGCGATTGTCGGGCCACAACCGGTATTACCTCACTCTATGAGCACAGCGAAAGAGAGTATCAATAACTGGGGCATGAAACAATTTCTTAAGGAGTGGAATCTTTCCCCCGGACACAGGCAATCGAAAGAGTTTGTTAAGGTGATCAAACCAGCAGAATCGAAATGGCTATTCTCTATCTCAAAGAAGGGAATTAGGAGGCTGATAGATATTCTGACGAGCTACTGCCCACTGAGAAAAAAGCTCTCCGTAATGGGTCTTCTACCAGATCCAGCGAAATAAAAGAAGAAACGGCAAGGCACTACCTCGCAGAGTGTGATAGGTATGCTAGGTCTAGATTTGAAATCTTTAAACATCACCAAATCACTCCCCGAGATAAAATGGTCCAAAATCTTGGGGTTTGTGAACAAGTCCAATGGATTTATGATGGACACGTGAGCCGACCAAGTCCCGGACCTTTTAGGGATGGGGTACGAATCTCCCCAGGCATTTAACCCCTCGGGTCTTGGTCGCCCACTCTGCGTAATTTATATGATGACGTTGATTTGGCCTGTTCAGTACTCATTGGTTTTCTGCACTGTAACAGATGTTCGACAGGAGAGGTCCTTGTCATTTATTTATTTATTTAGGGAGAGAGAGAGAGAGAGAGAGAGAGAGAGAGAGAGAGAGAGAGAGAGAGAGGAAGAGAGAGAGAGAGAGTGTGTGAGAGAGACAGAGAGAGAGAGAATACTATGTTCTGTGACTAGATTCCCCTATGAATAGCGAAATAAGTTGAACTAAATCACATAAATAATAATAATAATAAAATTCACTAATTTCGTGGTCCGCTTGACCAATTAATATATTACGATTAATTAAGGTTTTTAGTTGAGATAAAAAAGTCAATGGCACGAGCGGGATTCGAACCTACGATCTTCGGCTAGATACGCCGCTGCTCTACCACTGAGATATCGTGACCTCGATCCACTCGGACACTAACTTCCCATCTCAACCCCCGGCGTATCTAGCCGAAGATCGTGGGTTCGAATCCAGCTGGTGCAATTGACTTTTTTATCTCAACTAAAAACCTTAATTAATTGTAATAATAATTATTGGTCAAGCGGACCACGAAATTAGTGAATTTTATTATTTAAAATAAATATTAAAGTTTATTAAATTTATAGACAATATTATAATAAAGTGTACATAATTGTACTCAGTAAAAAATAAACAGTAGGGCATGGATACTCCGTCTGCCGGAAGGTGGTGAGAACATGATAATAATAGTAATAATGATGATAGTAATAACAGAATTAAATAAAAATATTTAAATAAAATAAATAAATAATTGTATATACTGCAAAATAAAATAAACCTCTCTGATTATAAATTATTATAAATGGTTAACAGAAGTAAAAATTTTCCTGAAATAAAAAACTAAATAAAACTAATATAATGAATTAGTTAAATGCCACAAACCCAATAAAACTAGATTAAAAAAAATAAGAATAAACAAGAATAAAAGTAAGAAGGAAAATAATCCAATTAAAAACAAAGAACACTATATACCTGTAATCCTTTTTGGTGAACGGGAAAAAAATAAGAGATATAAGTCCCAACGGTTAGAGTTCTGTTGTTAGTATAAAAAAAAGACAAGGACAGAAAAATATAATGACAGAGAGAGAAAGAGAGAAAGAGAGAGAGAGAGAGAGAGAGAGAGAGAGAAAGTGAGAGAGGGTGAGAGACAGACAGACAGAGGCAGAGAGGCAGAGAGAATGGCCGAAATACCACTGCATTCGAAAGTAGATCGAACGAAGTCTTGTCTTGTGTAACTTAAAAAGTTACATAAACCAATTATTGGTCTGATTTTCACCCCAATGATTTGCCCAGTTTACTATTTTCGCTTGGCCAAAAATAACACCGTTCCTTTATTATGTTTTATTTTATTGTTATTAAAACATTATGTATAACCCTCATCTCCAAAGTGAACATTTCGCCAAGCGATTATGTATATGTAATTTGAATTTCGTTTATACAGGGTGTCCCAGTTCCTTCTGACGAAACTCAGGGAATCGATTCTACTCTTCGTTTGGAGCAAAAATGCTCAGGAGAAAATTTTTGGAAAGTTCTTTATTTTGAAGATATTCGTCAATTTAGGTTTTTTCAACTTTTCACTACCTTACCACATAAAAACGCTTACAACTTCCAAAATGTTGAGACTACAATAAATCCAATTACACCATTTGAAAGAACGCTAAATTGCTGTAAGATACTTCTATTTGCAATAATCTGAATGACATAAAATGTTAGCTAATATCACTTGGAACGTGTCAAAATTACAAAATTTAAAATTTTGGTCATGATTGCACTTTCTACTGAGGTTACAAAAAATACCTACAACTTGTCAAATTCTACAAAAATTTCTTCATCTAATATGCTTTACGTTGCTATATCCATGTTTTTAAATAGCGTTCTAGTAGAGTTGAAAAATAATAATTGAATGTTCGAAAACGTGAGCTAAGGTAAATTTGAATGGGGGGGGTAGAAATAAATCAATTAGAACTCGCTTTGTAAAATAAAAATGACACATCTGTTATCTCACAAAAACCATACCAGAAAGCTTCGTACTCACAAAAACCGTACCAGAAAGCTTCGTACTCACAAAAACCATACCAGAAAGCTTCGTACTCACAAANGAAGAGTAGAATCGATTCCCTGAGTTTCGTCAGAAGGAACTGGGACACCCTGTATATTGTGGAATTACAACCAACTTGAATTGATATTAAATTGAATTTTGACATCATCCAGTCTAATTTATTTAAAACTTTATTTAGGGGCAGAGTTACAGTGGAACACGATATTCCATATCCGTGGATTTATACGACCCCCGCAATTCTCCCTCCTTCTCCCTCTGATTTAAATTAAATCCGACAAGGATCAAGTTTCGTCAGCCTTGACTCGAGTGATGGTTCACCGTAGGAGGAGATAGATTCCAAAAGCTTTTGTAACAATAGTCCAAGTTAAATCCGAGCAAGACTTAGCTACGTCAGTCTAAAAGCCAAGCTCGTAATTCAAATCAGAGTGTTAGGTCCTTTTTTCTACGCAGTATTTCATTGAACTACGATAAACTTAGACCACAGAATTGAAAAATTGAAAAATAATCGACAATGTTGGATAATTAAAGACGAGTAAATATTTATTTTTAAACTCATTTTACTACCTCAAACCATAAAACTTAATTTAGGGGTTAGTCACGATCGTACGGAATAAAGCCGAAACTAAGAAGGAGTTTGACAGTTTAAGCTTGTTCTTGATGGCAGGGCTAATGACATAAATCTTTATTGGCCAAGGTTTTGGCTTCAGCCGACTTTGAGCTTTACGACCAACAGCTTGATAAGTTTTTAAAAACAAAACACCTTTTTTATTAAACCATAAACTGGAATAAGGGCTGTGATGTCTCTGTACAATGGTAGATACAAAGGTATCGGACTCACCCTGCTTATAGCCTGCTCATTTCTGTCAATAACGACTATTTTGAAAATTGGCACATTACTAACTATCAGGAAATTATTGTGTACATTCAAGCATTAAGTTATTAAAGTTAGTACGTTGTTAAATTTCTTGGATTTATACTGTATAGAAAACTTCTATGGAAAAACCATGTAGATTACCTAATCACCAAAGGATAAAATCTCAATATATTGAGATGTTTTACCGACGCAAAATGGGGTGCAGACCCTAAAATTTCAATGCTATTTTACAGAGCTTGCCCATAAAAGATAGTTCCCAAATAGATTGTATTTCTGATACGTGCTCTGTAAAATAGCATTGAAATTTTAGCGTCTACACACATTAAAGAGGTCACAGTAATACACTTATAAATTGCCTTAAAGTTTTTAGGAACAAATGCCTAAGATAATGGCTTGGGTACCTGACAGACACCAATTAATTTTATGGATATGGAGGCATGTGAGCCGCCCTTACAATTCAGACTCCAGCGTTTGTTTATAAATTTTGTTAAAATTATTTTACACACAAAAGTTACTTGTACAACCAACTATCGTGAAAGATTCGTCAAGAGACTCCGAAAATATGTTCAAACGTACTTCTTCCAATCTTGAGGGCTGATTTTAAAGTCATATAGAAACGTTTTTTTCTCTTAGAGATTATATAGGGTATCATGCAACATCATTAAACGCGATATTTTATTCGGATAGTCATTCCCTTTGTAGTAACTACCTGTACATTTTAATGATTTTTACGCAAGGTTCTATCTCCAAAAAAGGTTCAGGGTGTGCATGGTATGATCTCGAGATTCAAAAAGGAGGAAAATTTAAACTGCCTTCTGGTCTAAGTAACTTCACCACAGAGCTTAAAGGCATATTGAAAGGTATAGAACGTGTAGAAATAATAATCCCAGTTGCTCGTAATTATCGTTTAATATCATTCTCTCAATGGTATGGAAAGCCTTGAAAAACTAGATTTTAAGGCCAGCATTAATTATCTATTGGTAAACATATTGGAATGATTATTTGTCCTTACATCTTCTACAAACGCGCGTTTCTTCCTTTGCTGAGGGAGCTTGGTGCACTTCTTTCTCTTGGTGAGAGAACGTTTGTATGTCATACATGGCTACCAAAATGCGGACAGTTTGGCAAATGAAGGAGCTATTGATGGGACTAATTTTAATGAAAAAATCTCTTTGTCCGATAGCAGAAAATGTTTTCGGAAAAACGTCTACAATAATTGGTTTCAAAGTTGTCAATCCTTCCTAAAAGGAATGTATCACAAGGAAAATGAGGTCATGGTTTTACAACATGGACTTAACGAAAAAAGCATCTATTAGCATGAACAGGATCCGTAGTAACTGTATTGTTCAAGGGGCAACAGACAGCTTGGTCATTTCAGCCCCGGAAAACTAATGCTAAACTATATTTATACTTTGCGCTGCATAGACAAACCTGTAAATTATAAATATTTATGAAGTTTGGCCGATCATAATGTATTTAAGCAATTTTAGATTTAACTGTAATAAAACTCAATTAAGGTTTTTAGTTGAGATAAAAAAGTCAGTGTCACGAGGGGGATTCGAACCCACGACTTTTGGCTTGATAAGCCGCTACTCTACCACTTGAACTATCGTGACTTCCATCACCTCGGGCACCAATTTCCAATAGCTCAAGTGGTAGCGGCGTATTAAGCTGAAGGACGTGGGTTCGAATCCCGCTCGTGACACTGACTTTTTTATATCAACTAAAAACCTTATTAATTAAATGATATTAATTGGCTAAGCGGACCACGAAAAATAGTGAATGTACTAAAACTATTTAATATTATTAACTTAGTCAATATTTGCTTAGTGGTCATAACTGACCATGTTAACCATTCCAATTAATTATTCTTTTTACCTTTAGATTTTGGTTGAGAGGAAAAATTATTCGACGGGGGATTCGAACCGACGACCATCGGCTCAATTCGGCGCTGCTCTAACTACTTGAGCCGTCACGATAGCCTAGATAAAAAGAATAATTAATTGGAATTATTTACTTATTATTAATCGTTAAAAGCAAAAAAATCCGAGTTTGTTGTCAAAGAAAAAAAGGTCTATTTCCTGCTTTCATTTTACACAAAAATAAATGAAAATATGTATCATATTAGAATAAATGAAATAAAATATTATTGCAAATGAAAACTTGTTAAATTGTTATAAAATAAATACAAGTGTTCGAATGTTCTTGGATATTTGATTCTTAAAGTATGTGTTT
Source organism: Cimex lectularius (assembly GCF_000648675.2). Classification (NCBI taxonomy): domain Eukaryota; kingdom Metazoa; phylum Arthropoda; class Insecta; order Hemiptera; family Cimicidae; genus Cimex; species Cimex lectularius. The sequence continues at coordinate 467,991 of NW_019392788.1, read as the reverse complement.
TTTGACATGTTACTTTTGCGATGCATAACGTTTTTATAAACTGATTTTAATAGGATTTGACTATTTTTTATAAAATCTGAAGGTTTCTTCTTTTAAAAAAAGTTTTTTTTTTTAATTTTGTTAATAAATTGAAAAAGTGTAATAATAATTATTATTGCATTGTTTTCACAGGGTACGAGAAACAAAAGTTCATTTTTTTTCTAGGTCGGTTAATTTTTGTGAAAGCATGTGTGGGCACTGGTAAGGGTAGGTCAAAAGACGTTGGTATCATTACGACCTTGCTCACCTCGTCCAATAATGATATTGGTCTATTATGCAATTTCGGTTATTATCTAGAGGAGCATTTCGTTAAGTTTTAGGCTGTTTAGAAGATCCCAAAGCTTTGTGAAAGGCTCCTGTGTTTATCCATTTTTTTTTTTTAACGAGGGTTCGCAACAGCAGAGGTCATATAAACTCTCAGGGTGCCGGTGTGTTTTTGAAAAAAAGCCCATTTCTAAGTATGTCGGGGATTCGAACCCGGGACCTTTACCTTACAGTGATGAGCGCCGTGTCAAAGACTAAACCTTGCGGGCACCTACGACCCCCGTGTGTATCCTATTACAAATGTTCCTCTACATAGGCTCTCAATATCTGCACAGACTTTGCTGCTGTTCCAAATTTATCCCTCAAGTTTGCAGTGTTCAGTCCAGCAGTACCATTGTTCTAGTCCTACATGTTCCCGAAGTTAAAACTTAAAAACGTTATGGAAAGGGATCATTCAGCAAATCATCATGGCAGTCATCCTACAGACAAGATGGAAATCTTAACGCTGAAATATGATTTTGTATTTTATTTTATTTTTATTATTAATAAAACGGTTAAAGCGTTATTTTATGGTGCAGATTTAAGAGGACCGGGTGAGATTTATCCAAATTACATTGTTAAGAGCAAATATATTTTCTTGGAAAGAAGTATGAAGGCAATTTTAAGCCTGACGGCTGATTTCTTCTTAGGTGTCAGAATGACTACTGCAATGCCTATTGAAGCCTAATCCAACATACAGTTATATTAAAACGTTATCAGAAAAGAGCTTTAAATTTCAACGTGTACAAATTAATTGTGGTTAGGTCGTACACGTCGAACGTTGACGAAATGGATTTTGCAATAGACGCAGCATCGCATTGTCCCCGACGCAACGGGTCGAATCGGCCCTGTAGAATATCGAGCAGCTGCCGCGAACCCTGCCGAATCGTATTAGGTGAAGTGTTCAGTTTCCGGACGTAAAAAAGGGGTCGTGGACAGATGCGAACAAACTTGTACAGACCGATACACAAAGCATAGAGTATTTGACCAGTATCACAATGCAATCACGATTACACTTCCGACCAAAGAGATAATTGGGTTCAACCTTCACAACGAAATTTCGTTTGCCAGCTAATTACAGTCTCATAACAATTATTTTTATATGTAATGCATCTCATTTATTATTAGTAAAGATTAAATTAACTACAAGCACTGGACAATGTATAATTTTGCCTAGATATTCACATAAACAAAGGATTCCAAACAATTTATACGAAAGTATCACAAACATAATCCATATAATAAGTACAACACAGCCACTTATAAACAACATAACAAATGCGAACAATAATGTAAACGAAGTGTGTGAATGTAATTTATTAGCGTGATTGGAAGGGCTTATCCCCAATTACTACGAGGAGTATAGAGTACTCTCGGTTGTATGAACGAATCCTACTAGGTGTATATAATTTATTAGCGTGAATAGAAGGGCTTATCCCCTATTATCAAGAGGTCTATCGAGTACTCTCGGTTAGTATGAATGAATTCTACTAGGTGTATATCATTTATTAGCGTGAATGGAAGGGCTTATCTCCAATTACCACGAATAGTGACGTGATAACATTCGATATGAGTAATCGATTATTCTTTCGATTATTTTCTTTCGGTACCGAGTACTTTTGGAATCGAATATTGTCATTCGATATAAGTACTGTATCGAATACTTTTTGTAGTATCGGAAAATATACTCAAATAGATTTTTCGTCGAGTATTCAAGTAATATTGAATTGTCATTTACCGTTCGAAACTAACCTCTCATCAAACTGGGAATTGACTACTGTTAAGAGCGCCTACTAGTGGCATGTGTCAAAGTTAATCGAGATTTTTAATTGGTGATTGGTAACTCATAATTCGTTCCCGCGTCGCACCTTGCACTTTCAATTTTATTAATTTCTTATGAAATGATTTTGTCTTCAAGTACCTCAAATGTGTCCGCTTTCCTTCTCGTGGGTAGATACTTAATCATGTCTCCTTCCGAAAGTAAGGCAAGAGGTAATTTTGCTAAGAAACCGAATCGTCGGCATCTTGTAAACTCAGGGGAATAGAGTGGGAATACGTATATATCTTTTCAATCATTTCAAACCCAAACACCCGTTGATCAATTTTCTCAAAACTCGATAACGATAAAATTGAAATATCAATATTTCGAAATGTGTTGGTAGTTGTTCCTTGTTCTTACCTACGTACTCATAGTATGAAAAAATTCTTAAAAATGAAAAAAAAACTGCAATTTCTTGATTATTTTAACGCACGGGCGTATTTTAAACAAAGTACACAATAGTAAGTTGATCATTTATGAATAAACGAAAAACTACTCATGTGAGTAAGTACTCGTTAGTATCGAATAATTTCTGTCGATACTTGAGTAGTATTCAATATTTCTTTCGATGCCAGTATCGAGTACTGTTATCGAATATTGTCTACTATCGCACATCATTAACCACGAGGACTTTCGAGTACTCTCGGTTAGTATGAACGAATTCTACTAGGTGAATATCATTTATTAGCGTGAATGGAAGAGCTTATCCCCAATTACCACGAGAAATATCGGATACTCTTGGTAAGTATGAACGAAGTATGGTATGTGAATGTAATTTATTAGCGTGAATGGATTTTATCCCTAATTACGTCAAGGACTATCGAGTACCTTCTGTTAATATGAACGATATCAGCGTGATGGAAGGTCTTATCCCTAATTACACCGAGTAATATCGATTAAGTATTAACGACGGGTTAGTATTACCAAAGTCGGGTTTTGAGTTTTATTTATTAGCGCGAATGGATAGCCTTGTCCCAGTTATCCCGAGGAACATCTGTAAATTTAGTAGAAGGCCTAGCAATAGTATAAAGAACAGCGAGAGGGAGAGGGAGAGAGGAGAGAGAGAAAGAGCGAGAGAGGGAGAGAGAGAAGAGAGAGAGAGAGAGTGAGAGAGAGAGTGAGACGATGACCGTCATATCATATACTATCAGAACTTATCAGAACTTGGCTGGAGAAAGAAAAGAAACTTAAATGATTAAAACGCGAGAAAGTCACGACAAGAAAAACAAAGGAAGAGAGTGCTGGCAACGACCAATATAGTTTGTCTGACAAAAAAAAAAAAAAAAAAAAAAAAAAAAAAAAAAAAAAAAAAAAAAAAAACTAATAATATAATTTACGGAATTAATCCAATTTAAAAAAAAATGTTTTAATATAGAAATATAAAATATAAAAAGTATAACAATATGAAAGCAAAAATAATAAAACAAAGGAAAAAATTGCTTAAGTATTAAACAATATTTATTATGTATTTAAGTAATTTTATTTTTTTCTTTTCTTATTTTTTATTGTTTTAATAGTAATAATGAATGATATCGAGATGAGAAGTGTAAATATTCAAACACTAAATTGCACATTTAGAAAACTAAACAAAAGTTTGAAACAGAAAGTGAGAAGCCAGGAGAAAAATTAAAAGGGTTTAGGCACAAGTGGGGATAAAGGAAATAAAACAGTCAACGAGAGAAGCTTTCCAGGTGCTTCCATTATTCGTTAGGATTGGTCTCTATACTCTAAATCCTCGGATAGATCAAGTCGAGGCTAGATAGAATCACTCTCCCATGAGGGAATAAACTAAGACTTGTTTTACAACTATTACCATGCCAAACAGAGACGTGAAACGGAACCATTCGGTGGACATGACGAGTTTATTAGTCACTTAATGTCAATGCAAAATTTATTAAAAAATGGGACCAACGTAAAAATGGAAATTAAGAAAGTTTTTAGTTATCCTTCCGAGTGTTTTAAAAAAATCCGAAACACTGAATGAAATAACTCAGTAATGGATTACGAACCTTTAATGAAAGATTAAGAGGAATAAACTATTGTTCATAACGGTAAATCTCAAATAAATGGGCGAAAGAACATTTAAAATGGCAAGATATAATCATAAACGGGCAAAAATGTACTATAAAACGTAGTATACTGAAAAGAAAAAAAAATTAAAAGATCAAGAAAAAACAGGTTTTAAAAGAAGTAATTCAAGAGGAAGGAATTCGAAGAGGGTATGAGATATTCTGTCGACTGGAAATGGAAGTGGACGAAGTGGTGGAAATCGTAAGCAGAAAAATAAGAGCAAATAGGGAAAAGCGGATTATAGGTGGACCGTTGATAGAATTAGAAAATTAGACAAAAACTGCAGCGAAAAATATTTTTTTCGTAGTATAACACATATTTTATAATACGATCAAAGCGGGATTAAGAAAAGACTTTTTGTAAGGTTTGGATTCGATACCTTTCACATCCAGACAACTGGTTCGTTGGTCTAGGGGTATGATTCTCGCTTAGGGTGCGAGAGGTCCCGGGTTCAAATCCCGGACGGACCCAGTAATGTTTTGCTCCCCGCCCTTGAAAAATTTCTATTTTAAACGGACTGTGATTGCTGACATTCAAGCCAAATAGTTTCGCTTTTCACATCCTTCATTTCGGTGGAAATAATGGGTTTGCTGGTCGCTTAATGTCTACGCAACATTTGTTAAAAAATTGGGGCTGACCTAAAAATGAAAACAGCAACGTGTGAATTTAAAGTTAAAATGAACGGTGTTTTGAAATAATTGAAAGGTAATAACTACAATGGAGGATTACTGAACCGATTAACGCAGGATTGAGTGCAAAATCCTCGGACAAAAATATTGGTCATTACAATAAATCTCAAATAAATGGAAAAACGAACATTGACAAGGCCCAGCCAAATATATACGTCATATACGTGCAAAATTGTACAATGAAACGTAGCATATTGCAATTCAGAAAAAAAATTTTGTAATGCAATTCAAGGGAAGAAATTGAAAGAGGATCTGAGTTGTTCTATTGACAAAGCTGGACGGCTAATGTGGTATAATGAATGGAAATCATACGGAGAAGGAAAAAGAGAAAATAAATAATAGGGGATTATAGAAAAACAGATCAAGGAATTTAAGAATTTAAAAAAACTGCAGCGAAAAATTTTTTTTTCGTAGTATACATATTTTATAATACAATCAAAGCGGGATTGAGAAATGACTTTTTGTAAGATTGGGATTTGATTCCTTTCACTTTCAGGCAACTGGTTCGTTGGTCTAGGGGTATGATTCTCGCTTAGGGTGCGAGAGGTCCCGGGTTCAAATCCCGGACGGACCCAGTAATGTTTTTGCTTCCTGCGAGTGCAAAGGTGAAATTTGGGTTTTTACATGAGTGAGACTTTTGATTTTTTGACCATATACAGGGTGTCCTTTTTAGATGACCCGGCTGAATTTCTCTTGAACCAATGATGCTATTGAAAAGTAATAATAATAATAATAAGTGCTTAATATTTACTAGTCTAGTTTCAAATTTTTACCATTATTTGGAGAAAAATCGTACAGTGTACCTCAGGCCCAGTTCAATTGCAAAATTTGAAATATGGCCCTACACATCATTTTAACGGATTTTTACGCTGAAAATAACTTGACAAAAAGTTGGATGAACCAGTCATTTCGTTTCTATTCATGTTCGAACTGCTGGCTTACGTAAAGATGCAAAGATTTGCTCTTTCTACCCACTTTTCACCGGTGCTCAGAGCGATAGAGTCAGGGGAGATGGATTGACAAGCATTTTTTATATTTTGCCGGGGTTCTTCAACTGAGGGTTATGATTGGCACAGTTTTTGATGCCCCACAGAAAATAGTCAAGTGAAAATAAATCGGGTGACCGAGGAGGCCAACAGATCGGGCCATGAGGTCTTTCCACCTATCCCAAAGGATTCAAATAACCTTTTTTCACCTGCAAAGAATTGTGTGCGGGGCATCCATGAAGCTGGAGAATCATTCTTTGTCGTTGTTGCAGAGGAACATCATCTAATTGTGTTCGTAAAACCTCTCTCAAAAAATTGAGGAACTGAGTTCTGAATAAACTGAAATTATTTTCCTAGAAATAAAGTCCAAATAATAATCACCACTCGTTGATACTGCGAACCACCTGATGATGACAAGAGTACGAATTCTTTCGGATTTTCCCCCGCCCACGTTCAAAAATTCCAAAGGTTTAGAGGTGAACTTGGATTCGTCAGTCCATAGGATGTATGGAAGAATGTTTTCTTCAGCCTTCCAAATCGACATTTTTTGACGGAACATTAGACACCTGTCATAATCAGGGCCTCGAAGTCTCTGGACAAGATGAGAGCGATAACGCTTAAAATCGTAAGTCAGTAGTACATGTCTAATTTTACTTTTTGAAAACCTAAAACCCTTCCAATATTTCGGAGAGGAATTCGGACTTTCGAGAATAAACAGTAAAATATTCAGCTCCACATCGAAATTTCGCATGAAGTCTTGGTGATGGAACAACTACTGATCCTTTTCTCCTCATATTGCCAACAACACGAATAAACGTTTTGTGGTTTACTCTGAGTCGATCAGGAAATTTCTGGGGTAAAATTCGATTGTCTGTGCAGGGTCATATTTGAAATTTTGAAGTTGAACTCGGCTTGAGGTACCCTGTATACAAGTAAAGGACACACTGTATAGGTTTTTCAGAATCTTCCTTTCGGCATATGACAGACATCTTCAGATCCCATTCATCAGGAAATCGCTAGAGCCATGACTCTATAATCCTTCAGACGATATCCTTTGGCAGTAGTACCATTAAAATGAAAGTAGACAATATTTACTGGAACGAATATTGATAAATAGGTATGTTTTCAGCAATTATCAATTCTAATTGCACTGATATTTCTTTTGTCTTATTGCTATTCGTTGTCGAACATTATTAATGATACATTGCATTACATTCAAATAATTAAGGTTTTAAGTTGAGGTAAAAAAGTCAGTGTCACGAGCGGGATTCGAACTCACGACCTTCGGCTAGATACGCCGCTACTCGACCACTTAAGTTATCGTGACTTCGATCACCCCGGGCACTAACTTCCTATCTCAACCCCACCTTTTGAATTTTCACCTTTCTTTCACCTTTTGAGATACGAAGTTAGTGTATCGGCGTATCAAGCTGAAGGTCGTGGGTTCGAATCCCGCTCGTGACACTGACTTTTTTATCTCAACTTACAACCTTCATTAATTGGTCAAGCGGACCACGAAAAATAGTGAATTATATTCAAAATTCAATTGCACCCACCCAATTATTACTGTTGTTTTATGGGAATTCAATTCTTATTATTCTTTTAGGAAAATCTACGTTTTATCGTCATTATTATTGTAATCTCTGACTGAACTGACTGATTAAATGTGATGTAGTGTGGTAATGTAAAATGTATAATAAAGTGCTCAGAAATAAATTATAATAAAGAGGAAAATAAAAAAATCTGAAACGGTCGTAATGAAAATGTGAAGAATTTTCAGAATTCACCCAGTTTAACAAGAGCCGTTAGGAGGAAAGTCCTGTTTGCCCCCAGGGGGATTGGGATCGAAGTGAAAGAAAGACAAGGGGGAAAAGTTAATTTTCCTTAATTATCCCGAGCTCTTGGCCAAAATCTGCGGGTGTAAATTAAATAAGGTTTTAGCCCTGATGCCGGGCACGTTGCCCTAATATAATTTAAGGTTAGGTGAGAAAAGTTTATTACTGGCGCGTGACAAGTTTCTCCAAACTTGCCCGTCACGTGTCATCCTCAACTTTCGCCATCGAAAGACGGCCAACTCGGAGCAACTTTTATCTCCGACTCCGAGAGGTGGATAAACCCGAGGCGACCCCGAGGGGCCGTTAGAGCAGACATAACCACACGGACCGTCGCTCTACAAAACCCGACTTTTTCGGCAGTACAAAAAATTATTGAGCTTCGTAACGAAGTTACATAGTCGAAGGGGACTTCATATGCAAAGCGTTCTTGAATGTCGTATCTCTGATTTGCTACTAAATCCCAAGTCTTGTCGACTTTGCCCAACGGAAATCAGCTTTAAACGAACTTCCCCTGATATATTATATATAAGTTAAAGATGTACATCGCCAATCTTTAATGGTGCACTTTTAATTATAATTTTACTGGTATACCATTACTTATTTTAATTTACATTCTAATCCACTCTTAAATAGAGCCAAACAGTGATTATCATATGATCGACCTTTCACAACTAAAGAAAAACAGAAAAAATCTGTAATTTGATTGAACTGACTTTAAACTTAGGAAAATACACTACAATTTTCTATTCTGCTACCATATCAATTAAACAATGCGCCAGGGAAATAAAAAGGCTAGGAACACGTTCAAGGAAGATAGCCATTTTTTCTGACAGTCAGGTGGCACTAAGCCCAAGATCTTAGCCTCATGCGAGGTAAGGCAAAAAGCGTATGGAATGGTATTGAATCCTTCGCAGAAAATGACCTGGCATGGGTGCCTGGACATTGAGTCGCAGAGGGCCGATATGTTGGCCAAAAAATGAGCCAATGTGAATTCTCTAGGTCCCGAACCCGAGCCAAAAAAAATCCAAAAATGGATTCTTAGTGAGTCCAATACACGTTGGAGCAACACCTCAGACTAGAAGAGATACGTAAGAAGGTCCAAGAAGGTCCGTCCGCAAGACTTAAGCCGGGAACACACCCTAGCGACGCTACCCGACGCCTTGCAACGTTTTGGTAGGGTGTGCATGTATAATACGACGTCAAGCGCACGCCACCTACAGTCAGAGCATGTATCACAAAGCAGTAACCATGTAATAAATTGTTAGTTAAATTTTATGAGCACAACCATGTAATAAATTGTTAGTTAAATTTTATGAGCACAACCATGTAATAAATTGTTAGTTAAATTCTATGAGCACAATCACGTAATAAATTGTTAGTTAAATTTTATGAGCACAACCATGTAAAAAATTGTCAGTTAAATTTTATGAGCACAACCATATAATAAATTGTTAGTTAAATTTAATTGTTTTAAATAAAGTTATTCTGGTGTTTTGATCAATTTTCTGCCAAACCATTAAAATTAATTCTTTTAAATAAATTACAATAAATTAAGGTTTTTAGTTGAGATGAAAAAAGGTCAATGGCACGAGAGGGATTCGAACCCACGACCTTCGGCTAGATACGCCGCTGCTCTACCACCTGAGCTATCGTGACCTCGATCCGCTCGGACATCAACTCCCCATCTCAACCACACCTTATGAGTTTTCCCTCTTTTAAATAAAAACTAATGGATTTTTGATTTCGGTTAATTTGGTTTATATTAAAATAAGAATGTTGTAATTAATATAACGACAAAATTACTATACTTAGTTTGAAATAAACTACAAAAATATGAGTTTTCTGTTCTGTCGCTACTCGACGAAAATGGTGTAATTTTATGAGCAAAACCATGAAATAAATTATTAGTTAAATTTTATTAGCAAAACCGTGTAATAAATTATTAGTTAAATTCGTCATATCAAAAAATTGTATTCCGGTGTTTTGATCAATTTTCAAAATTAATTCTTTTAAATAGAAACTAATGGATTTTTGATTTCGGTTAATTTGGTTTATATTAAAATAAGTATTTGTAATTAATATAACGGCAATAATACATGTAGTTTGAATAAAAATATGAGCGTCCGGTTCTTTTGTCTTCGACTGTACTCGATGCTACCAGACGAAAATCTGGACAGTGGAGATGGCAGAGCGTAGAGTAGGTTAGCATTGCATAGCAACGGGCAGATGTACACGGGGGGTAATACAGTCTTATGGAAAATTGGACTTTGGATTTGCGTCGGGTAGCATCGCATAGTGTTGCATCGGGTAAGTGTGTTCCCGGCTTTACACAGATTTCGAAGAACCAGGATTCTAGTTGGACACCAGACAGGGCACTGCCGCCACCAGTACCTACTCAGTACCCAGTACGCCCCCAGCACTGCCAGGAAGTAGGGATACTGCAGAACACGTTTTATGTTTCTGAGAGGGCGTCTGAAGTAAGGGTAGATTCTTGCAACTAGGCGAGGAAAAATCGCAATGAAGATCCTGCACTAAGGAGCCACTAGAAAGGCTAGTGAGGCTGATTAACAACCTGAAGCTAGCTAGTTTTAAAAAATTAGAAGATATATGCACAACAGATCTACTCAGGTCGAGGTGCAGAACGCCTTGGGGCCACCTCTTTTATCTTTATCCCTAACCCCTACTGTAATTTAATTTTACTTAATATTTTTAATAGAATTATGTAGTAATCCGTTGCGCAAGTATTATGGTTAAATTAATTGATTTCAATGAAATTTTCGTTCTTGCTTTATACTATGACAAAACAAAAACATTTACACTACAGTTCGGACAGTATTTAATGCTAATTTTAAAAACGAAAATGTTTACATGTTAACTTTTATGTTATACCGGGAATTGTTTTCAGCCTAGCCTTTTTGCTCCTTTAGAAAGAAATTCTGCCTGATCCATAAGCTATGATAGACCCACCTCCTGAGAAATTAGCAAACCAACTCTAGAACATCCTACCGTTACATACGTCTCAAAATATAACAGCAAACTTGATCCGTAGGGTAAGAGAAAGTTAGACAATCCTTATTGTTCAACTCACTACACGCATTTTTTAAATTTGTTTTAAGAAATTACATACATATAAGTTTGTGCTGCGTTTGTAAAAACCTATTTATCGATTAATATAAATTCAAGGGATTTTAAGATTGAACTTTTAGAGAGAAAAATAGACTATAACAAGCCTTTTTTCACAAGTGAAACTCTCACCAAATATTGTTTTTCAAAATGCGCGTACATATAAATAATTTGTAACAAAAATATATGGTAAGTAAGGTCAATTAACGCTATATAAAAACATATCTGAAGAAAATAGACAGTAGTGGACACATAAAGTAAATTATCTAGTCAAACGATATCTACTGTAATCACCTCTCTAGCCTTTAGAAACTCACGTTAATATCTACAATAAACTGTAAAAAATATTGGCAATAAAATAAAATCTCACATAAACATATAAAAGAAGAAGTATAAGTAAAACGATTAGCTTAAAATGTTGATTTCACGTAGGTCGCCAATGACAGAGGACGAAGATATTCCGATCAACAAACTGTAGCATACTGTAAATAGCATCAGCAAAATACATCAAAATCTAAAAAAGAACAAATTTTAAATTACGGAAAAATAGGAGATAGCAGATTAGAAATGGACCTACGAAGAATTTAGAAATAAAACTGGAAACGAAATTTTGCAAAAGTATATCGGAGAAATAAAAAGAGAAAGTAAGGAATTAAAGAATAAGAAAAAAACTGCAACATGAAAAATAGTTTTTGCTTGGTGTAGCGTATATTTATCGTATGATCGAAACGGGATTAAGGAAAGACATTTAGCAAGATTGGGATTAGAATCCTTTCACGTCCGGACAACTGGTTCGTTGGTCTAGGGGTATGATTCTCGCTTAGGGTGCGAGAGGTCCCGGGTTCAAATCCCGGACGGACCCGCTTGGTTTTTTCATCGACCGTCCAACCTTTTTCTCTTTTTTATTTACGTTAATTGTTACTTTTGTTGTTATTTTTATAAATTTCAAAATTTACAACAATCCGCATTAGTACTGTTAGGAACTGTCGAAAGGAAAATTATATGGAAACAGTAGATTTATAATGCAATTAAATAATTTTTCTGTTCTGCTGAGTTAAATTTTCGTTGTTCATATTTGAGTGATATTAAGCGACCGGTTATTCAATAATTCACCGAAGTCGTGAGGTGCGGTCAGGAATGAAGTATTTTAGAAAAATACTTTTTTCATTTTTTGCCGATGTTTCGACCTTTATTCGGGTCATCTTCAGGGCCTGGGTGAATTAATAAAAGGGGGAAAATACAATAAACATGTGAACTTAAATTCTGAACGAAGTATTTCGTACTCAAAGGACGTAGTGTTTTTCTAAAATACTTCATTCTTGACCGCTCCTCATAACTGCAATACAATATATTGATCAAATTTTTAAAAATGCGGAAAATTGAATATTTTAGAGAAATAATACGCCAAAAAATAATTTTAAAGTTCACCCAATTACCTAAATATATAGGGTGTTAAGGGTGGATTTCACGTAGGTCGCTAATGACAGAGGACGAAGATATCCCGATCAACAAACTGTAGCATACTGTAAATAGCATCAACAAAATACATCAAGATCTAAAAAAGAACAAGTTTTACATTACGGAAAAATTGGAGATAGCAGATTAGAAATGAACCTATGAAGCAATTAGAAATAAAACTGCAAACGAAATTTTGCGTAGTATATCGGAGAAATAAAAGGAGAAAGTAAGGAATTCCCGAATTAGAAAAAAAACTGCAACATGAAAAATAATTTTTCCTTGGTATAGCGTATATTTATAGTATGATCAAAACGGGATTAAGGAAAGACATGTAGCAAGATTGGGATTAGAATCCTTTCACGTCCGGACAACTGGTTCGTTGGTCTAGGGGTATGATTCTCGCTTAGGGTGCGAGAGGTCCCGGGTTCAAATCCCGGACGGACCCAGCAAAATTTTGCTACATTTTCGCTTTCGAATTTCGGCTGATATGTAAAACTTGTTTACTGTTCACGTAATCGGGGTCAATGCAAGATCTGCAGAAAAAAGGGGCCAACGAAGAAATGAAACTGTCGAGGTGTGAATTTTACAATTAAAAAACGATTTTTGAAATTGTTTCAAAATTAAAGGAAAGCTTCTGACCTGATTTTTCATATAAATGCATTACTTAAATGCTTTAATTTTAATAGAACATCTTGTATTAACGAATGAACCAAATAAAAATCGCGGTCAAATTTTACTTAGACCCAAACAGAAAAAGTAGGCAAGAATAAATAATATTTAATTTATTCCGTTCTCATCGATGATTTTCGCATATAAGCTAATATTAAAACGAACGTCATGACACTGAAGTTTGACAATATTTTATCTTACGATAATTAAATAATTACTTACGAATAATATTAAATTATGTTTAGTCATAATTTTACTCTCGGGCAACCATCAATTTTTTGTTTGTATTTGTGTTTTTAGTTTTCTAGAGCCTGTTGTTATGCCGTTAGTTGAAGGATGGTGTCATTTTTATAATTTGGCGGGCCCATTATTGTAAGTCAGGCCGATGGCTTATCTTTCTAGCTGGATCCTGTGTTAAATCCCCGGCCATAACTGTTCCATGGAGATAAGGATGGGAACGACACATAATCCTGGGCCCCCTCCTGCTTTGAGAGTCCCTCGGATCCCAGGGCGCGATCACCCTTCTCGAAACTTCCATAGCTCTGGATATATCTTTACGGCTCTTTTCTTTATGAACGACATTTCTCTTCTTGGGTCTGGGGAATTTATAACGTTCACCGCTGCAGGTAACTCCCTGAAAGGATGGAATAATTCAATTATTTTGATTTACGCCCGGTCCCTTTTATAATTCGGCTTTAACGAGGCCGCTGGAGATTTATATTGAAATTTTCCGATATCCGATTAATATTTAACCGCCTAGGAACTAGGAAAATGGAACTGTGAAATATAGATTTCCTCCTGATAACAGCCGGTATCGTTCAAATGGCCGTTAATAACTCCATTTGCGCCTCGGCCGTGAAAATGGTCTCAGCAGCGAGTTCAAATTATCCCAATTCCATATCGTTTTAATTATTTCTTAGCAATTTGCACAACGAAAATATTATTAAAAACATTCTTTTGAAGTTAAAATCAACGACAGTTTTTCTGAAATTGATTTAGTGTAATGTAATTTTTAACAAATTTAAGTTTTTTTTTCTTTTGAAAAAAAAATCCCATTTGTAGGTATGTCGGGTTCAAATGCAGGGCCGCTGGATTCGAACCCGGCACCTTTATCTTACAGTGATGAGCGCCGTGTCAACACCTAAACCGTTGCGGCCACCGACACCCCCAACAAATTTAAGTATAATGTGGGTACAGTACGTTTTATCCACATTTTTAAAAACGTATTCAATGCCCAAAACAGGAATGCGACATAACCTGCTTACTTTATTTTCAATCTTTTCTTTTATTTGTACCCTATTAGTACCTATTACAAATGTGATCCCAAAAAAGGAGGCCACGTGGCCATTCGAACCAAACAATCAAACCGGTTCACAATTAGGCAGAGTTGTCTTTCCGAAAAATTAATCGTAGTAGAATCGATAGGAAATGCGAAATAACGAAAAAAACGTCACTTTTGGGGAACAACGTCAGAAAAAAGCCGCCCTGAAATGTAAGGTTTTGATACAAAAGAGACAAAATCTGCCAACCCGTTTAAGATGTGCGTTTCAAATTTTTTATGCGGTAACATAAAAGGTCTTTATACATTTATATGAGAGATTTTCCGAAAATAACGATTTCATTTGGAGAAATAAATTCTTAAATATTAGAAAAATATGTTCGAAAGTTTTCTGGCTGTAGATTTTTTCGGACGAAAAGTTTCAAAAAAGCTCGCCTTAAACTTGAGGGTAAAAATAGAGAAACATGTGTACCAAATTTCAGTTCAGGTTCAGAAAATGTCCCTTTTATGTTACCCCTTCCGCCCTCCCAACCATGTAAATACTACCAGCAACACTTTTTCCGGGTCCCCGCCTAAGGCCGGCGCCACAGTAGCCGGAATGCGATGGAAATTTCTGCGACGGAAATTTCCTCTGCACAAGCATTCAGTACACACAGCCAGCTACAGATTGAACGGAAATTCCGTAATGGAAATATCCGTCGTAACGTCTCCGTCGAGCTCGGTTGGTGCACCAGCGTCCGTCGATGGAATGTTCCCTTGGGTTCCGTCTAAACTGATCAAAATAGTGCTAATTAAATGGGGTGTGCCACACTGACGACGGACAAGCGTGAACGGAAGAGGTAGGCAGACGGACTGCGAGTGAAGCTGATCTAGGATGGACTTGGACCAATTTATTGTGGAAGTTCCGAACAGGCCCTGCTGGTGAAATTTTAAAGACGCTCGTCAAATGAAGCTATAGTATTATACTATCCCATAGTACTGGAATTAGCCAAGTGCTACCTTTTAATATTCAATGGATGAATCCAATGTTCTCTCTTTCTCTTCTGCTGATCCATTGCCTTGTAAATACACAAAACGAAAAGTGGTTTCACTTTACCGTTCACGATCAATTGAGTCACGTTATCAATTGCATATCCAAACAGTCGTAGTCATTCCGTTAATTTCCGCTGTAAATGTGGCTTGTTTGGGTCGGGAGAAATTTCCGTCACGAAAACTTCCGTCGCTTTCCGTCTAGTGTGGCGCCGGTGACATGGCGGGGAAGGGAATGTGAAGAGATGGCTAGAGCAGTGGGGTTGTGATCGTACGGATGAGTTCGTTGACAAAATGTTGAGGTAGCTGTAGATACATTACTTTTAAATAATGCATTTATATGAAAAATCAGGTCAGAAGCTTTTCTTTAATTTTCAAACAATTTCAGTGATACGTTAGTGACGTAGTAAGGAGCTTTGACAGTTGTCTGAGCACTTTGGACTGAGAAGGATTGGATGCGCTGGATGTTGGACAGAACCCCTCAGTTCGAGCCATTGTATCCAAAATGTTCGCAGTAAAGTCTTACAAACAGTTAGTTTAGGTTCACTAATTTCGTGATACGCTTGACCAATAATATTACAATTAATCCTCGTCCGAGTGGATCGAGGTCACGATAGCTCAAGTGGTAGAGCAAAGGCGTATCTAGCGATCGTGGGTTCGAATCCCGCTCGTGCCATTGACTTTTTATCTCAACTAAAAACCTTAATTAATTGTAGTTAGTTTAGGGTTGACTGTCAAGACGGATTTCGGTCCTTAATGTCTTTGTATTTGTCCCAGTCTTCTGCTAAGTTGTATCTTAATTCTTGAGTGAGGATTCCACGTCAGTCTGCTGTTAGGCATAGTCCTAAGTAAATATTTGACTTGAATGGAAGTCGGTTTCTCTTTGTTGTCGATGTACAGTTGTGGGCAACACTGTTTTTTTCCTAAGTTAAGCCATTTTTCTTCATTCAGTTTTGTCCTTTTTGCGCCAGTCTTAGATAAGCTCAAAGTTCTTGGATATTGGAGATAGCTTGGATAGGATCCCAGTTAAAGGACAATATTGTGATGATGCTATTAGGTTATGTACGTAGGTAGGTCAGCAGTATAAATGATATAAAGGATCGGACCAAAAATGCTCCCTTGTGGGTCGCCGGATTGTATCTGTCTGACTTCTGAGGCTTCGTTGCCGATTTCAAATCTACAAAAGCAACTATGGAAAGGTTGGTCTTTCTTGTAGGATTAGTAGTATGAATATATGAACAAATTTACTTAGTACAATATTTGTTGTAAATTTAAAATAAATGTAATAAAATTAAGTACTTTTTAGTGCAAACTTTGTCGTGAAATATGCCTTTAAATCGCTTTTTTTTCAGACTACGCAAAATGGAAGCACTCACATACGTCAAGAATAATTTTGTGATAAACGGCAGCAATTATTGGACCCTCGTAGAACATTTTTCTGGTTAATCTCCGGCAATTTTTTGAAACAAAACTCCATGTTGGCACAATGCCGTCTGATTATTAATCATGCTTAATGACCACAATATGAAGGAACGCGTATCTTACAAACCCTCCAGCTCATCACGGAAAAAATTAATCAGGATAACCAATTTTGTAATTTTGTGTTTTATTTAACAATAATAATCAGTTAAATTAATTATACATTTTTTACTAAGGTTTGGTTGACATGAAAAAACTTGTGTCAAGAGAGAGATTTGAACCCACGACTTTGTCTAACCTCTCGACTCAAGATCCTCCGAAAAATCGATACTCCTTTCTATTTAACCATATCGACCTCAGCATTCCTATCATTTCAATTAACTTTTTCTTTTATGTAAAATCTTGGTTCAGATGACAACGTTCACGAGCGGGATTCGAACCCACGACCTTCGGCTCAATACGCCTACAACCTTTCGATTTTTCCCTTTTGATTGATGCCCACTTGAGATGGGGAGCTGGCGTCGAAGTCACGATATCTCAACTGGTCAGAGCAGCGGCGTATTGAGCCGAAGGTCTTGGGTTCGAATCCCGCTCGTGAACTTTTTAATCTCAACCAAGGCCTTACGTAAAAAGATTAATTAATTAAAAGAAGTAATTTTGTCAATCAGACCACTAAATATAATGGAGTTAATACAAAAAAAGAAGTATATCTTCAATAACAGCTCTCCTTGGCCACTTCTTATATCGCCGAGAATCGAATCCTGATTACACGACATTGAGTTCATCAAGGAATTTGATAAATAGGCTCGATCTCAGCGGTTAAAAACCTTCTACGGATAAATTCTACAACCCAAAACGCTTCCTCTTAAGGGCCAATGTGTCTCCACAGTCTGTTAGGAGGTGTGGGTTGGTGATACCTCTGCTGCTTTAAAGAATCTGCATATGCCCTGATGGATTATACCAATCGTCTTCAAATTCGCATTTAGTTGCAGCATCCTGTTAAGATTTACACTTTTTTTCTGCTCCTGTAATTCGTTCTATTAATCCTTCCCTTCCAAAACTTGTCAGAAGGTTTTTGCATTGTTTGTATCTAAAGAGAGAATAAACTTTGTCCTCATATTTATTTTGTTTCTTTTGTCTGAGATGCTCATTGATAGTTGCTATGCTACAGAAGAGCTCAGGACCTATCATCGGTATAGCATCCCGTTTCCTTGCTAAGGCGGATGCCCTCACCTTACATTACTCCTAATGACCTGTTACCCAGCAAAGGGTGGGGGCTTTGTTTAGCACACCTAATCGGTTTTGGACTTCAGTATCTAATTTCCAAGTACAGTAAGTAATCACTTGCAACTTCCTTCCTTTATACTTCCAAATAATCCTACTAGAAGACTCAAAAGGAATTGATCAAGCAATTTCTCGGTGTTCAAAATAATGTAAGGTGTGTATCCGCTCTATAACAAAGTCATGTTGTATATTACAGTGGCCACTAGTTAGTTTCCACGATACCGCTAGATGCCACTTACGACTCGCCCTCCACTCTGCAGCCAATCAGAGTAGAGCTCTTCCCTGCACAGGGGCCCTGCACCGCTGGAATCAGACTCGTCAACCCGACGAGATCTCACCAATCACTAATTAACTGACATCGGCAACAACGACAGCAGACTCGTCGACACGACGAGGTCTCATTCATCACTAATCAACCACAGCAGACTCGTCAACCTGACGAGCTATCACTAATGGAACACCGTGGATGATAGCAAGGATACTCGCAGCATTAACCTGATCGCGCCTTCTAAACAGCCGACTTGGCCATAAACGCCAACTGCTGCCCCTCGGCTAATTGCTGCACTCCCGTACCTTCGGCCTCTGTGGAATCAACCTGCTCACGGCTCCCCGGACCTTAGCCAACGGTTTACTCTGTCACACACCACAACCAACGTCGTCACTCGCACGGTCTCGGCCTTGTACCTTCGTCACGGCTTGTCACAACACAACACCGGCCCTTGTCACTCTCAGTCACTAAATACATTTTGTAAATAACAGGTTACTTATTATCATTTTATTACAATGCTTCAATTAAATAATAATAAAACTAATTCGATTAGATTCTGCAAAGAGGTAGATGAGAGCCTCAATACACTTCCCGACAGACTTTGGCGTCCACACATCTCCGTAGGAGAAAGTATTTTTGACATACGATGATCTACATAGAAGAAATACTTTAGTTAAAATAGGGGAGGGTCACGTGATCAAATTCCTCAATTGATTGGAACTCACCAGTAAGGGTATGCCATAGGAACGTCAAGAGAGGTTATACCATTACTCCTGAAGTGGTTATAACCATCAACCCCTGAGTTCCAGTGATTTTCAACTGAAAAAATCCCATTTAGAGGTATTTTCGATTAGAATTCAGGCCGCTGAGTTCCATCAATCATACTGATCGGAGTATGGTGGAATAGGTACGGACATGATTGTCAAATAGTTAAACCTCACAACCTACACTGAACTTTTCGTTTTTTTTTTTTTTTTTTTTTTTGGCGTTATGAACTATGCATATTAGCCATGTGACAAATTCGTATATGTGTGTTCAAATTTGGGGGGTTATTGGGAAAAAAGGGCCAGGGGCAACGGTGGGAATCGAACCCACGACCGCGGCGTGAGAGTCTCTCATGCTAACCACTCGGCTACCGCGGTCCCCGTGAACTTTTCGTTCTTCCCAACAAAAAATTAATAATCAGGACCGTTCTGTTCGTAGAACTTGAACACTTCATTAGAATTTAAGAAAAGATAGCGAATAGGTTGAAAACGTAAGGTTTTCACACGAAGAGCGTCTTAATTAGAAATTTCGTGGGCGTCGGATGAGGGAAAATCGAGGAGCGGCATTACACTTTGTACAAGTGCTTTCCCTTTCCCATTTCCACTTAGATCTGTTTATTATCTCGAAATGCGGGTGGAATCACATGGAAGGGAGAAGGAGAAGTGGCACTTGAAGCCAACTTAGAACGCGCTTTGTCCCTGCTTTAGACCTATCCTACTTCTCTCTTCAGTCTCCCTTTAATAAGATTCCATCCTTATTAAAACCAGAATTTAATCTTGGCATCTGTTTAATTTTAATCAAGTTACTCTTGCTTTTGTTATATTTTTTAATTAAATGTCAACAAATAAGAATATCGCATTCACACATATAAGTTTTTCAAATTTCACATAAACAATGATAATTTGTCAAATAAGTATTATTTGTAATTCCTAGGAACGAGGAGATGTGCGGACCATACTATTGGAAATGACAACATTAAAATTCCACTTTTAAAATTTTCGTTTTTTACAAATTGAACATTTTTTATAGTATAATAATAACAAATTAGTACATTTTCAACAATAAATCAATTAAGCCGGACGAAAAATGTCTCACCAATAAGTCCAAAGTTCGGCAGTCTTAATCGTATGCTCTCGTGGCAATTTATATTGAAAGATTTGTACAGAAATGTAATCACATTTAAAATAATAATCTAGGAGAGGAGTTGACAGTTAAGTCCGGGGAAATAAAGTCCCAATCCTTTCTCTTCATGCTATAAAACGCACATGCTTCAGACAGCCAGTTGAAAATTCATTGGACATATAAGTACGATTGACAGTACTGAAAAAGGTTCTAACTTTTGATTTTAAAAAATTTCACGCTATTAGAATATTCTGTTCAATAATCAAGAGTTATAGCCCCATGTTTAAATAAACGTACAAGATGAACAGAATGGAACTCAAAGCATAAAAATACTCCACATTTTTTAGATTATCCTTCCTTACTGAAAAAGACAACCACAGTTATAGTAGCATTTAAAGTCAGAGAGCCTTAAGAGACTTTTTCATTAAATTTAGGTTTTCTCTCAAGAAGATGAACAACATAAAGAATCACCACGTCATCTATAAATTGCAACATAACAAGATCTCTCTCACTAATTGAGTTTTTACCTACTTATTCGAAGTTTACGATTACAAATCTTGCTCCAATCGTCGAAGAAGGGGTGAGAAATGAGGTAATGAATGAATACCTGCAAACGATGTAACCAGTTTTAAAAATGTAAGAGCAAAATGAGAGGATAATACGAGGGTTAAAAATGTAACCACAGAAAACAGTGAGTAGTGTGTAAGAGAGAATACAATAATAGAAAAAAAAGTTATTAAGAAAAAGAGAAAATAAAAGGGACAAAGATGAAAAGAGAGACCCGGATAATTAGATTAGATAGATAGATTCTAGAAACGTTGGCACGATAAAGAAAATGTTTTTCTGAAACCTATCACAACAGACCGCATCTCACGATTTCTGAATAATTATCGATTAACGATCACTAATCACCACACTTTCTCTTTTATCACACCCTCTCCCTCCTTTTCTCCCTTTGATCCTCTTTTTTCAATGTATTTTCTTCAACCTTTTATTTGTTTTTAACTTTCTCCACATTTCTACATATCTTTAGGGCTCAAAGTGTTTGTCTTCTGTGTAATTGTGCCATTCTTGCGTGTCGTGTTGAGAGTGCCTGAAGATGATCTCAATAAAGATCGAAACGTTGGCACGATAAAGAAAATGTTTTTCTGAAACCTATCACAACAGACCGCATCTCACGATTTCTGAATAATAAAAGAGAATATTCAAAAGAAAAGATAGAAGAGAAGGAATTGAGAAAAAAGAGTTATCAAAGAGAGGTAGAAAGAGAGAGGGAGATAGAGATAGAGATAGAGATAGATAGAGAGAGAGAGAGAGAGAGAGAGAGAGAGAGAGAGAGATAGATAGAGAGATAGAGAGACAGAGAGAGAGACAGAGAGAGAGAGTGAGAAATATTAAGAGTGGTGGAAGTGAGAGGGAGAGCGTGAAAGATAGAGAGAAAGAAAGAAATTGAGATAGAGGAAAACAGGGAGAGAGAAAGAAACGGTGAGAGTGAGAGGGAGAGAGCGAAAGATAGACAGAAAGAAAAATTGAGATAGAGGAAGAAAGGGAGAGAGAAAGAAACAGTGACAGTGGTGAGAGCGAGAAAAAGAGATATAGAAAGAAAGATAGAGAGAGTAATTGTGTGAAAAATGAGAAAATTGGAAAAAGCGATTTAACAAAATTATCGATGAATTAAGGTTTTTATTTGAGATAAAAAAGTCAATGGCACGAGCGGGATTCGAACCCACGATCTTCGGCTTGATACGCCGCTGCTCTACCACTTGAGCTATCGTGACCTTGATCCACTCGTACACCAACTTCCCATCTCAACCCCACCTTTTGAGTTTTGCCTCCTTTTTGCCATTTTTCAAATGTCGGGTAATCGGATTGGATTCTCGACGACAAATGAAATGGCAACGGAGAGCTTTAGTGAAGTATACTTCATTTTAATTCATTTAATTCACTAATTTCGGCAGTAGAGCAGCGGCGTATCAAGCCGAAGATCGTGGGTTCGAATCCCCCTCGTGCCATTGACTTTTTTATCTCAACTAAAAACCTTAATTAATTGTAATAAATTAAATGGTCAAGCGGACCACGAAATTAGTGAATTATCGATGAAGTTGTTTTTATTTTTTTATTTTAGCCCCTCCCACTAAAAATATATAAATGAGAACTATACTGAAATAAAAATTGATTTTATAAATAAAAAAAATGTCCAACTAATAACCGGTTTGCTTATCAGATGTCGAATGAAATCGACCGTTTGGACATTGAAAACAATACAGACACAGGATCCGCCCCTGTCGACGACACCAGGAAACGAAGGGTCGCGGATCCGTTTAAAGTTTAAATCCACCGCTCTCCCTTTCAAACATAGTGCGTTTGACCCATTTGGCAGGGTTAAATAATTAAGTGTGCACAGCGGGAGAGGCAGGATCAATTGTTTGCCCCTCGGATGCAGATGTTGTCGTCAGAGGGGCATTTTAAATAAACCAGCGTCCAAACCGGGCCTGCCGACGCCGCGCTGCTATTGAAACGTCGGCGTTCGTTTAATCTAGTCGTTCTTCGATAATTGGAAAAAAGGGGGAAAGGGACAATAGGATAATATCTATTATAATCAAGAGGAAGGACGAAAAACTACATTTACTTGCCACTCATCCTTTACCTATTGTAAGTGTTTCTAATGTAAAACAATTTAAAAAAATAAAAAGTACAATTTATTCATGTTTTCATAATTTATTTTTATACTTCTGACTGTCATCGGATTTTATGGCTTTAACGAGTTCAAAATGATGTAAAGATTACATTTGCTCGGCTGAAATTCAAGACACAAATGTACATAAAAAAAGATATCAAATGTCCTGTTCATCTGATGTTTGTCACATATTTTTGAGAATAGTAAAATTAAAACGAATCTTCGTTGGGTGTTTCTTATTAATTTTGAACGTTAATTTTTCCATTAAAGATTGAATGAATAATGATCAATTGTGCAATTAAATTTCTTGTCTTTCGAAATTTAATAATTATTAAATCATCAATATTTCACATTTGGCAACATAATAACAAACTCTTTGCCAAGGAATAAACATGAAAATGTTACAGATGACATAGTTTTCTTAATGGGGCCATGACTGTTTTTCGACCACAAATTATATTTAATTAATATTTATTTTTTCTGCAGGCTAACATTTCTTTCTCAATTTTACAAAAATTAAAAACTAGATAAATGATTGAATTAGAATGGCTTATTGTATTATTCCACTTGAACATGTTGACATTGCTTGCCTGGAAGTCAAGATATAAAAAGTACATAAGGTCCGGGACAAAAAGATAGCCCACCCAATATTTTTTCTCTTAATCAATTTTAACCATTGATATAATTTTTTTAATTAATTTTTTTATTGATATAATTTTTTTAATTTATTTTGAACCGATTTTCTCCATTAGGAAATGGAAAAAAAAACTTTGTAACAATTAATGAATAATACTTGATTTAGGGTGAAACATAAAGATAGCACACTTGTTGTTTATTTACAAACAAAACCAAATCCCTCTGAGTAAACAAGGCTAATTCAGTTCAGTTTCTGCATTCATGTATATTAGTGCGATGGGACGAGCAAAACCATTAACACCAACTGAAAAAAAATATCATTCAGCGAATGAAAATTCGAGGATTCTGTATTTCCAGTATTTAAAAAAATACCGGTAGGAGTAGGAAAGTAATTTTAAATTTTTTGAAGTCTCCAGAAATCTATGGTACGAAGAAATCTCCTGGAAGACCACCGGCCTTAACAACACGGTAAAAACGGGCAATTTTAAGGGTTGCATCCAACTCAACTTTAACGGCCCGTCAAATTGCTGCGAGTGCTGGTGTAGTGACGAATGTGAAAAACGTCCAAAGGATCATTCGTGCAGCTCCTCACATCAATAGAATGAAAATGAAAGGCATTCCACCTCTAAGCACGGCGCATAAAGAAAGAAGAAAGGAATTTGCCCGTGAACATGTGCAATGGAAAGACGAAGGATGTCCTGTTCATCGATGAAAAAAAATTCAATCTCGACGGTCCCGATGGCTGGGCTCACCACCATCACCATGACCTACGGAAAGAAGAGAAAGTGTTTTCCAAGAGGCAAATGGGAGGAAGCAGCGTCATGATTGGGGTGGTATTGGCTATGATCACAAAACTGATATTGTGTTTATTTCTGGTCGAAGAACAGCCAACAATATGTTAATTTGTTAGAAAACCAATTAACAAAATATTTTGAACTTGTTCCTAAAGAGAACGTAATTTTTCAGCAAGACTCCAGTTCACCCGGCAAAAGTTGCAAAAGAATTTTTTAGAAAAGAAAGGATCAGAATTATAGATTGGCCGGCTAGGTCCCCGGATTTTAATATCATCGAAAATGTATGGGAGCATCTTGCTAGGAGTGTTTACAGCGGTAGCCGACAATTTCAGGGCGTTGAAGAATTGAAAAAACAATTCAGGAGGAGTGGGCCAAACTTCCACAAGAGATGATTCGTCGTCATTTTGACTCGCTTTTAAATCGTATGATTGCTGCATTAGAAAAAGGTGGTGCAAATACAGCATATTAAATTTAATTTGTGTTATTTTAATTGTGTTTTAATAAAGAATTTTATTATTATTGTTCACTGTGATATCTTTTTGTCTCACCCCAAATCAAGTATTATTTATTAATTCTTACAAATTATTTTTTTCCAATTCCTAATGGAGAAAATCGGTTCAAAATACACTACATATTAATAAAAAAAATTATATCAATGGTTAAAATTGATTAAGAGAAAAAATATTGGGTGGGCTATCTTTTTGTCTCGGACCTTAAAAGAAATAAAATTTCCAGTTCTGATGTTTGTCACATATTTTTGAGAACTGCAAAATTAAAAGGAATCCTGTTTAGGTGTTCCTTATTAATTTTTCAATAATGATAGTCGATTCAATGAATAATGATCAATTGTGCAATTAAATTTCTTGTCTTTCAAAATTAAATAATTATTAACTCATCAATATTTCACCATTTGGCAACATATTGACAAACTCTTTGCCAAGGAATTCACTTAAAAATTTTACAAACGCCATGGTTTCCTTAAAGAGGCCATGACAGTTTTTCTACCTAAATGCATTTAATTAATAATTATTTTTTCTGAAGGCTAACTTTTCTTTCTACAATTTTACAAAAATTAAAAAACTAGATATGTAAATTATTGAATTAGAATGGCTTATTGTATTATTCCACTTGAACATGTTGACATTGCATTCTTGGAAGTCAAGAAATAAAAAGTACATAAAAGAAATAAAATTTCCTGTTCATCTGATGTCTGTCACATATTTTTGAGAACTGCAAAATTAAAAGGAATCCTGTTTAGGTGTTCCTTATTAATTTTTCAATAATGATAGTCGATTCAATGAATAATGATCAATTGTGCAATTAAATTTCTTGCCTTTCAAAGTTAATTAATTATTAACTCATCAATATTTCGCAATTTGGCAGCATATTGACAAACTCTTTGCCAAGGAATACACTTAAAAATTTTAACGGCATGGTTTCCTTAAAGAGGCCATGACAGTTTTTCGATCGAAAATACATTTAATTAATAATTGTTTTTTCTGCAGGCTAACTTTTCTTTCTACAATTTTACAAAAATTAAAAACTAGATATGTAAATGATTGAATTAGAATGGCTTATTGTATTACTCCACTTGAACATAATTAACTATTAACGTTTTCAAAATGAAGTAATGTTGACATCGCATTCCTGGAAGTCAAGATATAAAAAGGACAGAAAAGAAATAAAATTTCCTTTTCATCTGATGTTTGTCACATATTTTTGAGAACTGTAAAATTAAAAGGAATCCTGTTTAGGTGTTCCTTATTAATTTTGGACGTTAATTTTTCAATAAAGCTTGAATGATGATCAATTGTAAAATGGCCCCGCCGGATGTCTAGGGTACCACACCTACATTCAGATATATCTTGGCTTTATACTCTTTCCTTAAAAAGTATTTCTAGGCTCCTTTTTACCAATCCATCTCGTCGACTTCAATATATTTTCAAGCTACTTCAGTTGAAATCCTCTGTCCACATTCTTAACACCCGCTCGTTTCCCAATGACCTATCTTCCTCGTCATAAAACCTCCACATTTGAGAGGCAGAGGTCTTATAAACCCTCAAGGTGCCGGTGTTTTTGAATAAGGCCCATTTGTGTCGGATTCGAATGCGGACTGCTGGATTCGAACCCGGGACCGTTATCTTACAGGGTTGAGCGCCATGTCAACGCCAAACCGTTGCGGCCACCGACGCCCCGGCTGCTTTATTGTCAGGTACTTTTGCTACATTACAAAACTTGTTACCTTCCTTTTCTCAACTTTTAGTTTACAGTATGTGATGATGTTCGCAAAAGGCAGAAAATTCTTTATTATTACTACTTTTACCTAAATTCTTATTTTGCTTGTATTATTTCTATTTTTTATATTTTGTATTATATTATGTGATTTATTCAACTTTTTTTACTTGATGTTAATGTCAAAGGTTTAGTAATTCAAGTGCGAGATTTGTAAAAAGTTTTGGGATGTTTTTGTTATTCTAAGGACTCTCGTCCCAGAATGAAGCATATCATTCTTACTCTCTCTCCTCTCTCTCAATTTTTGAGAGCAGTTAATTTGCATTTTATTTATTCTTCATTATCTGTGGATCTCCATTCTATATCACGTACTCTGTTTTTGGAAAAACTTTGGCATCCAATGATTAAATTACTTAAAATAATAAACAGTTTTATAAAAAGGAAGGTGTTATTTGAATATGACCCCTTTCATCAATATTTGCTGTTCGAGATTTCTGACACATTTTATTAAAATTCTTAATAAAAATAAATTCAATACATAAAACTTAAGTAAATGTATAATATAAGCATATCCAATTAAATTCACCAAATTTTTATAACGCTTAAGAATGTCAACTGGACCATGTCCAACGTTGTCACCATTTATGTTTAAATGACTACCCACCCTGCGGTTACTTTGAGCGATGGCTTATTGGCGAAAGCCCCAGTGACTAAGCGACTATCTCCATACATCTGCATCTCTATCGGCCAATTGCCCGTCCCATCTCCATAGATCATAGGCCTCAGATTGGGGGATTGTGTTCCGGCAATCACAAATTCAATCAACCGATCGCATTATACAGTTTGCGCCAGTTGTACGAAGTTTGCCTCGTATTCATATTCAAATGGAAATTATAACGAACGAATAGGATAGAATTTTTACAATTTTGCGTTGGGTCCTTGAACAACTGATGTGTCCTCATCAACGCCCATCAGACACCAGCGTAAAATTATACATGATTATATAGATTGTAAATTGTGATTTTGTACAGTTGATTCTGTAAGACAACTTACTGGTCAACATTACAATTAATTAAGGTTTTTAGTTGAGATGAAAAAAAGCTAATGGCACGAGAGGGATTCGAACCCACGACCTCGATCCACTCGGATATCAACTCCCCATCCCAACCCCACCTTATGCGTTTGAAAAATGGCAAAAGGAGGGAAAATTCATAAGGTGGGGTTGGGATGGGGAGTTGTTGTCCGAGTGGATCGAGGTCACGATAGCTCAAGTGGTAGAGCAGCGGTGTATCTAGCCGAAGGTCGTGGGTTCGAATCCCTCTCGTGCCATTAGCTTTTTTTTCATCTCAACTAAAAACCTTAATTAATTGTAATGTATTAATTGGTCAAGCGGACCACGAAATTAGAGAATTTACTGGTCAACCTGGAAAAGGCCTTCGATGTTGTACAGCAGTAGGGGATCGTTTAATTAGTAAATTCTTTAAATTATAATTTCATCTGGTCATAGGATCGGTACTGATATTATTAGTATTTTAGTAGGTATTGTGTATGACAAGTCACAAGACCGGTCCGGCGAATGAGTCAGGCGTTTGATTACCTTTCAGCCTACTTATTTCAGGGTTAATGATAGTTATTGAGCTTCAGACCTAGGTTTTATCCAACCGCTAAAGTAAAATTAGGCGGGGGGCTGTCAACAAGGTCTTTTCAGCTCCATGCAGTTGCACAGAGGCACATTCACTCATTCATTCTGAAATATATTATTAACTGGTACTACGTACTCCTCCACATCTTTTTTTTGTTAAAAATAATCAATATTCTACCAACAGGTATATTACAATACATATTCACTCTAATAAATGCTAGTGACCAGTCCTCTGTGCTCCTGCTTCTTCAAACCTTTCCTGTATATTCTAAGCCTAGACTGATAACAAGAACTGCGACGATTTCGCCAAATTTAGAAATTGGATTTTCCCTATGGCGGTGTTATCCATTTATTGGGAATCGTCTCACCCTGAAAGGGTTTGAGGTGCGATGTGGGGCCGAAGGCGGTGTGGAAGAAAGAGGGGATACAGGATAAACAAACTCCTCAGCCGAGGTAGTGAGGCGTTTTCGAGATATATGCCAATCGGAGGTGCAGCTAATAAGTAGTACAACTGACCAGCAAGAAGGGATTTTGCTGCCATCTTGGAACGGCAAAATTGGGACCCCGGAAAATTCAAGCCTACACAAGGTGCCTTTTTTTTGGAAGATACATTTTAACCTTTTGTGTGTGTTAAAGCCAGTAATTCCGAAATTATAATTTTTCATAAAATTTAAAAAATAAATACTTTTTCTCTTTACTCAAAAGAGTATATTTTTTAATTTTTTAAATCATTTCTAATTTCGTTATAACTTTTATTTTATTATACATTCTCTTTTCTTTTAGTTTGATTTTGATTAACCATTATTTTAACAAGCCTACATAATTAGGCACATAGAAATACTTTGTTTGAATATAAAATATATTTTGCATTGTATAAATTCACTTTTCCACATCCTAAATGTATTTGTTAAATGTAAACATTGTTTNTGTATAAATTCACTTTTCCATATCCTAAATGTATTTGTTAAATGTAAACATTGTTTGTAAATCCCAGGCCCTGAAGATGATCTCAATAAAAGATCGAAACGTTGGCACGATAAAGAAAATGTTTTTCTGAAACCTACATCACACCCGACCGCATCTCACGATATCTGAATAATTAGGCACATATTTGAAGCCAGTTTTAGTGGGCAGTCTTTCTCTATAAGTTTCAAAAAGAAAAACCAATGCTCTAGCTGAAACTGACCATCACAGAACCATCGACTGGTAACTATTTCGGACATTTTCTTAACCAATCCCTAAACATTAACGTACCGCTTAAGACTCCTGAACACTGACAACCTGTTACTTTTCAACCGATAATGTAACTACTTTACCTTGTTACTTATATTTGTTATTTAAAAAATACAACAACGATGATGATGGATAGTAGGTAGTGGGGTTTTTAGTTCCCCAAGCATTGCATCCTTCTGGCTTAATGTACTTTCCTAGTTCCTTAGTGCAATCGACTCGAGTCTTCTTCTAAGAAGCACTAGATCATTGACTGTTGTTGCTGAAAGTCCATTCCCTGGGTTTTCTTTGTATCCCATGTTTTATGTCTCCATTGAGCAGTTGCTTCACATTCGAAAATGTTGTGGGTAGCTTTTCCTTCATCCTTATTGCATTATCTGCGAATGGGATCATCGTTGAATAAGCCCATGTTAGGTAGATGTTTTCTCAATTGCCAGTGACCGGTCAATAGTCCTATCACTCCTCTGAGTTTAGCCCTCTCCAGTTGCAGCTTTGCTTTTGCCAGTTTTGGTGAGGGTTGTTTCATCATAAGTTTACTATGTCTAGCACCGCTAGAGTTGATCCACTTACCTTTGTTTTGTTTGGATCCATTTTGCGATGGAGGATTCTATACCCACTCTAATTGTGGTTGTGAGTTTGCCAGTTTTAGTGAGGGTTGTCTTTTTTGGATTCATTCTTGGATGGAAGCTTCTGCATTTATTTTTGTTAACCCAAGATTAGGTTCAGGGCCTACATAAGGTCTTGCATAAATAAACACAAAAACATCATCAAATCTATTCTTAGATATGAAAAACACTAAAAACTTGCAAATCTCGAAAAGTTATCTTAACACATTTTACACAATACAACACTTATGTGACTACCCTAAGTATGTAATTAATTAATTGTATTGTTTTGAATATTATATAAGACGATTGTGTTATTCTGCAATTCGATAAGAATTTTAGTATGAAAAACTGCTTTTAGTTTATTCCGAAAACGTTTTCTTCCAAAAAATAAACGTCAATGTTTACAACGCAAGGCCCCATTTTTCCTCCCTTACAACAGCCGAGGAACACATAAATGACTCATCGCCCCGTCCAAACAACCCTGAAAAAACAACCCCTTCGCATTCAATCTGGAATTATTTTGCAAATATTACCACAGGCCCCTTTCTGTTGCTTTTGTTTCCGCGTCGGACGGAAGGGACACTTGTTGATTTACATATATCCAAACAAAGCCCGCTTGTTTAACTTACCATTCGGGAAGAAATAACAAAAACTAACAGAGTCTGCATACGCCCAGGTCTAATTCAGGTTTTATTTCAAATTACTGAATTACAAATTCACATTGTTAAATAAGAAAGATGATGCATAATACATGTTTAAATGTATCTGCTTCATTTACCCAGATGACTTCCGCCTGGGAAACCTAAACTAAAATTGCAGATGTATTACAATTGTAACTTGTTTATGTCGTTACAATCGAGTTTTCAAATATGATCGGTTTTATACGTTGTGAAATGTATGTTTTCTCTCTTTCTGTGCATTCCGTTATTGCAGAAAAGGGGAGGAATAAAGGAAGTATGGAAATAATTGGATCTCGGCATAGACGTTCCAGGGGGCCTGGGAAAGCGAATAAAACGCCGTTTGTATCGCTTTTAATTCAAAAACGCGCCTGTAAACGAAGCCAGGTTAATAAAAATGAGATGAAATTAGTAAGGCGGAAAAAGTTGAAAGGCCAGGCTAAATTATTTTTTATCCTGGAGGGGATGTAATTTAGATTGTAATTAAAATTTCTTTCCCACTTTCCAAGGCTTTTGAGGGACGATTAACCCCACGCGTCTCAAGAGCAATTTTCTGCTCGAAAGGTAAATAATTAAAAGTCCGGCAAGGCGTCATCAGACGGCGGATGATGAAAGGTCGGCCGTGTACAAAACTCGTGCACACACGGCCTCCGCAGGAGGTTTCTGGCAATGTATGACAGCATCAAAGCAGATGCAAATTACGCCTGTTCCGAGGCGTCTGTTTGAAGGACCTCGAACCTAAAGGTACCGCCGAGTTAGTGGCGACCGCCCTCACCAAAAAGATCAAAGGAAGTAACCAAGCTGTTGGCTTAGTTGGCTTACTGAGCCGAATTTACATCCATTTACTCTATTCTGATATATTGCTCCAGCTACTACAAGTTGCAATTGGGTTGCAGAGATCACAGAGAAAGCACTATTCGTTTCCCACTGGGATCGCAATGTCTTTTAACATCGCGGTTCTTTAGCGTGCGCTCCTAGCCGACAGGCTTTTTCACACGTTTAGATTCTCAAGTTAATCGACTCACCTCCGCGCACGGAAAATCTGCTTCTTCCGTGAGGTTCGGTGTAGAAGCCCGCAAATCCACTGTCTAATCGACAGACATGCTGACTTCTCCCGCTTGCCCCTTTCGAGGGATGGTTGTGCACTTTACCAGGGCCGAGGGTAAAGTGATACGCAAAAAGTGGTCGAAATGCATCGGCCAAATCTCCCAAGCTCTCCCTAGATAAAGACGACAATTCTGATCTCACTGGATGTAGGTGCTCCGCTCGCGTAGAAACCTCCGGATACGCTCCGGCCGCGGATTCGATTTTTGTGGAAACTCTAACCACCCCCTATAGGAGACCATGCCTACGATAAAGGCTGCCCAGACGGCCGACCCGTCCACCATTCCTCACGCATTCGAGGGACGCCAGCAGTGTAGTCATAGCTCCTCGCTGGCTATACGCTCTCGGCAATCCGATCCATCCGATTCCCACGAGGTCGGAGGTAATTCAGAGGACATACGCAAGTACTACGGTCCACACCCACGACCCAAACACAGTCTCTTCTCTATGTACCCGCCAGGGGTCTCACCACTAAGCCACTGCATGTTCTTACCCATCCAGCTGGGCTTGAACTTGGAACAAATATGCCCCGCAGTTCAGATGGTTATACATCCTCCGCCATCCGTATATATATAAAATATATATTTAGACAGGATCTGGTACCCTAACCCGCCTGTGCCTCTGATGCAGTACCCACCGTTTGCGCCCAGCTCTCAAGCCAGCAACTCCCTTAACTCATCTCGAGAGACTAGGTAGGCGTAGTCTTAGCATCCTCGCACACTATACGTTTCCTTGGTCCTTTCGTCCAAATGCACGCAGAGGCTGCTTAAGGCGACCACGCGCGCCAGGAAACACGAGCCACCTTGTGCTTTAGAGGGTTCGTCACGTTCTCAAGGCTACACCATTATTTTGTGCCTGGAAACCCCCCTTGCAACCAAGGGTTGGGAAGGTAAGCAAAAGTAAGCAGTAAAGTAAGTAAAAGAAAGCACTATTATGAGCAAGCAAAAACAAGTAATCTATGGACTTATCCCATTAAAAATAAGTTTGAAATGGCAAAACGCTGTGAGTCAAAATGCCACATCTAAAGAGCTTTGTTACTAAGAAGTCAAGACAGTTGACACATAAGAAATAATATGATAAACAATTTGAAAGTACTTTGAATCTCGGGACGCATTGAGGCCACCAACACCTTTTGGCCTGCCTTCATGTCACAATGAGACTAACCTAGCAGGAAAGGTCTAATTGGTCTGGGTCCTGGTCATATTATCATGGGTTGCAACGAATTAACGGATATGGATGCCGATGAGGCAATGGCTCGAATGAACTGGTCAATTATCGAAAGCACATCCAAAGAAGACAATATAACAGTTTTTTAAGTCAAACTTTAGGATTTAACAGGAAAGACTGTAAATTCATAATGTAAAATAATAAGCCAAGAAATGAGACCCAGTTTTATAGAATGGTCGGATTACGGTTTGGGCAGTGTAAAACTACCAAGGGGCTCTAATGGGTCCTGAACTTGCAACATAAAATTTTACCAATTAAACACTTATGTGAACGTAATGATTTTTCCTGGATTCTCAACTGTCTGTTCCTTACAGAAGTTGTGCAAAGCCCTGAGCCTGTTGAACACAGACCGGAACATTGAAACGCATTCACATGTAGTAAAATTTAGGAAAGTGATTCTCAGGCATGGCGTCATCCTCCACCACAACACATGCTCGAACAGTTTTAGCTGTGCATGAACGCGACCCGTTCCATTCTGAAGTATGCATCTGATGTGTTCCAAACTAAGGGCAAAAATGGTTTTAGGGAGGCTTTCCCGTACACTCGGTCGTCTTTAAAAGGACAATGAGGATCTTTAACGTAATGGTCGGGCCCGCATTGTGCATCGGGTCGTATGCCGCACGCAAAGGGCTAACAGGCCGAAATACATCAGCCTGTTCTCCCGCGTACTCCCTAGATAGACAAGGCCACTCTATCTCCCTGATTATGGGGCTCCCCTAGCGTAGAAACTTCCGGGAAGGCTCCGGCAGCGGTTTAGTTTAAAGTGGAATTCCTAACCACACCCTAGATGAGCACCGCCTACGGTAAAGTCTCTTATCGAGCTCAGCCTACACCTGCCATTCGCATTCGAGGGACGCCATAGGCTCATCCTAGGTGGTCCGATCCTTCGCTTCCCTAAGGGTACCACGCCGGTCATACGCACAACAATGCACAGCATACTCGAGTCAAAGACACCGATTCACTACCCGTTTCCGTTCGCTTACTCACGCATTCGAGAGACTATTTAGCATGATCATCGCGTCCTCAACGCTTACACGCTGTCGTCCAGTCGCAACGTCTCCGGTGAGGCCGGGGGTAATTACGCTGGTCATACGCAAGCTTCACGAAGGTCACAGATAGAACACAGCCTCTGTCTAAGTTCCGTAGCGCCACCACGCGCCTCACCGTGCCAGTGTAACTATGGCTGAATTTGGATTGTTTAGTTACCCCGTGGTACAGACGGCCATACACCCTCCCCCGTCTATATAGACAGGATCTAGTGCACTGGCCCTCGTATGACTCTGCTAAGGCACCAGCCGCCCATGCCGACCCGGGGCCGACACGAGTACAGCTTTAGAGAGGTTGCCACGCCCTCAGGGCTACACCATTATTTTGCGCCCAGACACCTCCCTTGTAACCAAGTGTTACAAGAGGTCGCAGGAATGAGGACACGAGGTACACCCCTCTTGGGCCCCGAGCGTTAACCACATTATACCACTTTTAGGGAGGCTAGTCGGTCGGTCTTTAATATAAAGAGTGTTCCGAGAATAGACGTGATTACATTAAAGCATTACTTTAAAAAATATTACTCGCGAAACGGCCGTCTCGGGTTAACATTTCGACGAGACAAAACATTTCGCAACATTGGGTGGCGAAACTAGATGCGCCATCATTTCGCGCAAGACAAGCATGCTGTTCATATCTACAGCGACTGCAGCATCAGCGTTTGCTATCATGTAGATAATTTATGTTAATTATACTAAGAAAACTCCACATTTCGTTTCTTGCATCGTCTACCTGTTGGTTATTATGATGACTTTTATCTTTAGCATCCTACAAAAATCGATAGCTTTGATACAGTTGGAAGTAGAATTCAGTCATCCTGGTTCATTCTGAAGCTCGAGACATCAAAAAACGTTGACGCCATATTTGTTAGTCTTTGGTCAAGGGTGTTGCTTAATAAAATACAGGAGGTTGGAAACTTCCCCTTGAGTTCTATATATATAGAAAAGGGACGTTTCATAAAACGCCAGTCCAGTTTTTATGTTTCCCATTGCCTGGAACATTGGAAGAGCGTAGGTGTAGAATGCATTAGGGGGGACGGTTGTTCGGGGGGTGGAGCACCCTAGCTCCCAAGGGGCGGCCGACGTATTAGGGAAAGAAGGGGCGGAAAGCTTTTCATATATTTCCCAGCTCCAGCCGCCTCACAACGATAGAATTCCGAAATTCGCGGGCACATAGCCGGAGGCGGGTCGGAATATGAATGCCCGCCAGGATCTTCTCATAGATAAAAAGGAGGAAAAAGCCCGCCTTTATGACAGTAACTTGCCTTTAACCGGGGAGAAACGGGTGCATTAAACAGTTAGAAGAAAATTAAATTTTATTATTTAACTATACTAATTAACTATTATTATAACTTTTAAATTCACTAATTTCGTGGTCCGCTTGACCAATTAAATCATTACAATTAATTAAGGTTTTTAGTTGAGATGAAAAAAAGTTAATGGCACGAGCGGGATTCGAACCCACGATCTTCGGCTAGATACGCCGCTGCTCTACCACTTGAGCTATCATGACCTCGATCCACTCGGACATCAACTTCCTATCTCAACCCACGTTTTTATTATAACTTCCTTTATTAACGTACAAGATAATTTGTTTTGTCCGACTGAAAACTAAATGAAACTAGAAACAATACTAGGGACAATACTACAAATAGTTTTGTCAAACTAATGCTTTTCCTCTGTTATTTTCGACGATAAAATTCCACTCGATCTTCTTCTTTCGGTCTTAAAATACAATGTACGATGACTGAACCGGTGATAATAAGTGGACCAGTTTCGCCAGGTATGAGCTGCGGACAAGGTGTCCATTTTGTTAATCATCGTGCCCAGTTACAGTCCCTGTTCTCTTCCTTATATCAGAATTTCTTATTTTTTTGCACTTCTTGATAGTTACCGTACTTCTTTCTATTGAGTCGATTCTATTCTCGATAATCTGTTCAGACACCTACAACCACGCTAAAATTATGTATAAACGAAAATTACGGTAGGGAGGCCAGCGTGGAATTTTTCGCCTTTCCGTCCTCTTCATTCAAGCCGATAAATACAGTCTTATATAATAAAAATCATGCGTTCACTATGTTCGTTAATCTACTTGATTCGAAAGGACGCGACGTTAAGTGTCCATACGCACGTAACCACTCACGCAAATAAATACATGCACACAATCGGGTAGCCACCAGGATTTTTATATTATTCCAGTGACCACCTCCCTAATACACAAAGAAATCTAGAACAATTAACCTAGACTACCTTGGTGTGCCTGCGAGTACTCGTTATTCACATACATATCCAAAAGTTAGATTATAACACTAGGAAAGTTTTTGAAATATGCCGAGGAGGAACCTTGACGTTTCTCGAAATGCATTTAAAATAAATTGAAAAAGACTGCTTATTTCAATAAACCCTACATAATTAATGGAGCAGCAGAGCAACACAAAGACTACAAAGGTATAATTTACGAACAAACACATTCGCCCAAAGTAGGAATATAATTTCCAACAGCGTATGAATAGTTTCCTTATACGCGACCAGATTTATCTGCTTTTTCCTTTTTTACATTGGTCATCGCCAGGCTTGAAATCATTTCCTGACTTTCTCGGTTCCTTTTTGTTTCACAAGCCAAGTTATGATTTAATGGTAACTGACTGGCTCTTTTCTTTATCCTACTGCTACCCTCTTTGTACCTCAGAACCACGTCAATTGGAGATAAAATAACAAAACTAACACTTAACACTAACACTACATAATGAGGGGCCGCGGTAGCCGAGTGGTTAAGGCGTCAGACTCTCGGCTATTAGATCCCGCGGTCGTGGGTTCGATCCCCACCGNAAAAAAAAAAAAAAAAAAAAAAAAAAAAAAAAAAAAAAAAAAAAAAAAAAAAAAAAAAAAAAAAAAACCACTACATAATAAACCAATATAACCCCTTAATACTCGATATTTCTCGAGTAACTGGGGATAAGCCCCACATTCGCGCATATAAATTACATTCATACACAGATTTTGTTACTAATACCCAAGAGTCCTCTGTATTCCCCGGGGTAATTGGAATACGCCCCTCCATTTACGCTAATAAATTGCATTCACACTACCCTATAGTTACTAGACATTCTTCGGGGCAATTGGGGATTAGCACATACTTTCACACTGTGACGGGAGTTAATATAGACACCCGTGAACTATTTCAGTTCATGCGGAAACCAAACACATTGCACGAATTGGACGATTTAGTACTGGAAGTTGAACTGCTCGAAGTATTAACAAAAACAGAGGAAAACAACGACAGACAAATAACAGGAACACGCAATTAGGGCAAAAAACATAGGTATGAATATAAAAGTAAACAAAGGCCTCACTATCATTACCGTGATAACACTTTCTTCACGAACCGACCTTATTGATGGTTGATGAGTGTATTAACTTTAAGGCCTCTATATATATATATAGTGTTACATTTATTAACTCTTTTATTGAAAAGAACTGAGTCAATAATGTAATAAATAATTTGTCTTAAAATCATTCAAATATTTAAACGTGGGNCTTGCACATCAAAGGAAATTCGAGGTGGTGGTCGATGGCAGCAGACACCCAGTCGAAAAGGGAAGGACAGTCGGACCGTCTATCCACAGCAACCGAAGAAGACGGCCGAAACCCCGGACACTTCCACTCAGCCAAACCCAAACACCGGATGATCAATTATCTTGGACCCCCCGCCGAAGTTCCAACATCAGGGGTGGGTAATGTGACGCTGCAGCGTGACGCTACAACCTCACACGTTAGCCCGTCTTGGCGCACTCCTGAAAAGGTAATAGAGGATTGTGGGAAGCAAAAGGCTAAAGGTGTTCCCGGAAGTGTAAGAGTCAAGAAGTGGACAGTTTATTACTTGAAATACCAAAGCCCAATGGCACGCAGATAAGTAGAGGCCTGACCGAAGAGTGTCAATTATTGTTATTGTTAATTGTTTACAAGGTTCACTTTCATTTTAATTTTAATTTCGTTTATCCCCGTGTGGCATAAGAGTTCTTTTTATTTTCCTGTCTATGTCGTTAATAAATTTTGTTTTAATTTTATTCGTTAAACGATTAATTAACCTTCCTTCCCTTCCCAAACTAATTTTGAGGGAAAACCTTACGGTTAAGCCATAACTGGCTTAAACGAGTATGGTCACCATTTGGTCGATCATCACAACACCAAGAAATTACTAGTTAATCATTAAGAAAGATCGAGTAATTATTCCATTAGTTTTTTCTTGATTGTAAATTAAATAATATATCTCTTTCCGGTGTTAGATTGTTTCGGTTCTGCCATATATTGCAGGTCACCCACCATCAAATGTCCTAACATAGGTCCATTTCGAGTAACGTCATCGTACCTAGGGTCAAAGTCAGGTATTTTGCTTAACAGCCAGATTCGACGGACCAGTAGCTAAAAAGCTAGCCACTCTGTCCATATGAGCAGGTTATGTTAAGTGAGGACTTCAGCGCTGTTAAGTAGAGGGTGAGAAGCATTTCGGATCCTTCATCGATATCTTCTTGCCCCCACTCCAACACTAACTGCTTTAAAGACATTTTTGCGTTGTAGCTCCCTCAATACCTCATAATTTTGCGTTTTGAGATTCGCCACCCAATCCAATGAACCTGCAGTCTTATACGCCACCATTTTACTAACCTACAGCATGTTTGATCCGCCCACGTTTAAATATTTGAATGATTTTAAGACAAATTATTTATTACATTATTGACTCAGTTCTTTTCAATAAAAGAGTTAATAAATGTAACACTACTTTAGATCCTGATTTGCTGATCATACTGAAATTATGGGTTTGACTTTGTTTTTTATTATAATGTAATAAAAAGACAGTAGGCGAAGAAAACAAGAAGATCAAAGTTCATCAAATTACCTCCCTTCCCCGGAACAAAAAATAAAAGGATTTGCGAAAGTTGTTTGTTTTCGTAAATTGCAGAGACATCAAACGAGGAGATCCGAAGCAATTACAGCTGCTGGGCGACTTTTTGCACGATAAACACGAAATGACATTAAACAACGGGGGCCGTAATGAATATTATAGATCACGTTCCCCACACAGCCCACCATCAATATTCATGAGGCACGGGAAAAACTTCGGGACTCGGCCGCATCCCGGCCATGGCTCCAAAAACTGAGATCCGAAGGAGTCCCGTTCCTCTTATTAGTTTGGCTGAGAGGGATGAAGTTGAAATGACTTAAGAGGTGTTTTGCGTCGGGGGGAGCAAAGTTTCCCCAGCTTTCCCTGCAATTATTTCCTGGAGGGTGGACTTTAAAATTACTTAGCGCTTTAGCGCTTCTCCTTTGTAATTTTTTCTAATCGGTTCAGTTCTTCTCTCTGTCATTAGGAAGGTAAACTTTTCAAAAACTGTTGCGTTAACTTTTAATACGAGCACAAAGAAAATGGTGATTTAAGAGTGGTGTTTTCAAGAGAACGGTGCCACTTGAATTTGATTGTTTTTGTGCTTTCACAATGTTTTCATATTCCTAAAATCAATTCTTCAATTACGAAGTGTGATATTGCGATACCATCTACCATTTCATGTAGATGGAGTTTTATGGTATGGCATATATCTTTCAGTTTTCTCGGAATTTATTTGAAGGACTGGTAAAACAACATTTTCTTAAATTATTCTTTTTTAATGAATGGTTTCATAATTTTGATGGTTGCGACAATATAATTGAAGTTCTATGTTACTGCCTAGTAATAGTATTTTTGATTTTATATTCACTTCATTGACAAGTTAATTTATTGAGTGGTAAACGTCTTACTACCCGTTGGGTATAGCTACACGGGGTCAAAGCACTTTACAATACTTTTATTTAAATTATTTTCTATTTAATTTCCATAGGCTAAGTCGGGATTCGAACCCAGAACCGGTAGAGTGACAAGTATGATTCGGGTACCCTAACCAATCAGCCATCGTGTTCATAACTTGACGACAAGTGGAAAAACTATCTGTGGTACTACTTCTACATCATTAAATAAATACTCGTCACTCTAACTCTCTGAGTTGAGAAGTCTTCCTCTGAATCTTCAGACGTCAAGGAGGATTATTGCGAAGTGTTCGAGGTAAAGATGTTTACGCGAGGATTAGAGTAGGATTAGATATTTGTGCGAATATTTTGTAGCTGAATCTTCCAACATCTTTTACAAAGTAAATTTTTAGGTCGTGTGGTGGTGCGATTGTTGGTAAACAAAGGAAGTTTTGATTGTTAACAATGAATCTAAGAATTCATGATGGTAGAGTCAGGATTCTACGGATATTGGAATTTTTGGTCAAACCTGAGCTGTATATTGTTATTAGTATTGTGTTGTATATGAGTATTTTCAAGGAGAGTTTATACCTGCTGTAATCATTAAACTAATCTTATCATCGGCTCACTTCTGTCCTTTTTAGTTGTTTATGGGGATTCCTGGTTAGTCACCTGTTAGATTGCGGAAGACATTGGTAGTAAGTGGGTGAGCCAATGTGCAACCGTGCTACAGAAGGTAAAGGCTACGTTTTGGATTTTGTGGTGTTCTATTTGCTTCTACTTGTTTTAATCATTGTTTAGGGAATTAACATGTGTCTGGAGGGTTCGTGTGATGTAACGAACAGTTGGGGATAGCATGGCATTCCGTTACCGAGAACTCATCGTCAACAAAGACAAGAGGATCTTTAGTGTCCGCACCTAGCCTATTCGGCCTTATCGGACGTTTTGATTCTCAAGATGAGAGCTGACGCACCTCCGCATACGACGGAATGGTGTTACCCTAAGGGCCGGGACAACCTCGCTCTACGCTTGTCCACTCCGAATGGTCGGGCCCGTATTGTGCATCGGGTCGTATGCCGCACGCAAAGGGCTAATAGGCCGAAATACATCATCCCGTTCTCCCGCGTACACCCTAGATAGACAAGGCCACTCTATCTCCCTAAGTATAGGGGCTCCCCTAGCGTAGAAACTTCCGGGAACGCCCCGGCAGCGGTTTAGTTTAAAGTGGAATTCCTAACCACACCCTAGATGAGCACCGCCTACGGTAAAGTCTCTTATCGAGCTCAGCCTACACCTGCCATGCGCATTCGAGGGACGCCATAGGCTCAGCCTAGGTGGTCCGATCCTTCGCTTCCCCAAGAGTACCACGCCGGTCATACGCACAACAATGCAAAGCATACTCGAGTCAGAGACACCGATTCACTACCGTTTCCGTTCGCTTACTCTCGCATTCGAGTGACTATTCAGCATGATCATCGCGTCCTCGACGCTTAACCACGCGCCACCACGAATCCATCCCCAGTGTAACTAGGGCTGAATTTGGACTGTTTAGTTACCCCGCGGTACAGACGGTCATACACCCTCCCCCGTCTATGCAGACAGGATCTGGTGCACTGGCCCTCGTGTGACTCTGCTAAGGCACCCGCCGCCCATGCCGACCCGAGGACGACACACACTATACCACACTATACCACCAGTCGTCCTCGTAGTATAGTGTGGTTTGAGACTCGAGACCCCGAAACGGCTCACCTCGTGATAGCATGGCAGAGTCACGGGCATATGTTAGGATACTGGTATCGGGATGGGAATGGATATGAGCAGTGTATGCTACCCTGAGGAACGTCCGAATCGCCTTGTACAAAAAAATGGGAGTGAGGTCCATAATCTAAAGTACCTGTCAGTCAGGTAGGATTTAAGGATGAGGTGTGTAGAGGGTAGGATGCATTTGAGATTTCAGAGCAAACCGATCTGCCAGAATCCATCGAAAGCCTGTTGGCAAACAAAAAGTTTCTTATGGGCTAATGCGATGATTTTCGAAACACCGTGACAAGATTCACGAGTGAAGAAGCGATCCATTGATAGCACTCTAAAGGTATCCACCCAGGGAGTGGTAGCCCACTTAATGTGGAACTACAACGACGACGGGTGGTACAATGTGGTTAAGGCTCGGGGCCCAAGAAAAGTGTACCTCATGTCCTCACCCACGTCCCTCTCTCAATCCAGATTTCTTCATTCTTCCCTGCGAGATGGGGGTCGGGCCTGAGCTGCCTCTACACCAATGTTGCGGCAGTAACACACTTCTGTCGTATGCGAAGGTGCGTCAGCTCTCATCTTGAGAATCAAAACGTCCGATAAGGCCGAATAGGCTAGGTGCGGACTCTAAAGATCCTCATTGTCCTTTTAAAGGCGACGAGTACACGGGATAGCACTCTAAATCATATTTTGTTGTTACAGTTTTGAGTTTTAAGTTTTGTTGGATTCGTTTAAGTAACCTGTGTCGTCAGATCACATGTTTTCTGGTGGTTTTAATATTAAAATAAGCGAGAAAGATTGTTTTGACTGAGGATGAAGGTTACGTTTAGAAATTTTGTTCAGTATTATTTGAATAATTGTTCTAGAAGTATAAATGTGCTTAGAAGGTTCGTTGTGTTGTAACAATAAGTTAAAGAATAGTATGGCAAAGTTTAGGGTATGTTAGGATAGTGGTGTCGAGATGAGAATGGATGCCAGCAGTAAACACTCAGTACCAGATCGAGGACGTCACCCTGAGAAACGCCTGCGTCCGACTTGTACAAAGAAGAGAGATAGAGGTCTGGTCAATAGTCTAACCTGTCAGTCAGATAAGGCTTGATGATGAAGAAGTACGAAGAGGGTACATATTTCATTAGTTTAAATCTCACCGCTTTTACTTTTTTTTAAAGTGATAAAGTATTAAGGTTTTTTTTTCCTAATACAATATATAACTTCTAGGATCTTAAACAATCCAAATAGCACTCTTCATGGACATCGAGCCACCGCCCATTGTCTCCGGTTTGTCTTTATAAGAAGTAAGGAGTTGGCAAACTGTCCTTTATCAATATCTATCTCAAAAGAACTTTTACCGAGAGGCTACTTCGTGACAGGGCAGAAACTATTGTTGTTTTGTTGTTTCTAGAATGGGGACGAAATAATACTTGAAAATTCAATCAATTTTCACAAGGAGAACCCTTACTCACTAATGCACTTCGGCCATTTTGAAAAAAGACATTTCTACAAAGATAATACCAGTTAACAGAGATGTCTTTAAAAAATCAGTTGGTTCGAAACGAGTACACTACATCATTCAATTAAAATTGAAAAATCACTTTCTCGTTTTTTCTGAACTAAACAAGTTAGAATGGGTATGACCCATTTCATTAGTTCGTTGAGATAACATTACATGTTGGAGGATTAATGAAAAGTGTTGTTTATGTTTCAATTCTATGTAGAAACACTATATTTCAAGGGATGTATCTACTTTAAACTTATACGACACGATTCACAGTGAATTGGCGATTATACGTTGTAATTATTCAGAAATCGTGAGATGCGATCTGGTGTGATGTAGGTTTCAGAAAAACATTTTGTTTATCGTGCCAACGTTTCGATCTTTAGTGAGATCATCTTCAGGGCCTGGGATTTACAAACATTGTTTACATTTAACAAATACATTTAGGATGTGGAAAAGTGAATTTATACAATGCAAAATATATTTTTTATATTCAATCAAAGTATTTCTACTCACTCAAAGTGTTTTCTTCTGTGTAATTGTGCTATTCTTGAGTGTCGTGTTGAGAGTGCCAGTGATATTTTGCTGTTTTTTGTTTATATACGTAGGATTTTGAAGGGGTGGGGAAGGAAGTCGGCATAGAAAAGACATTTTTGTATAAGACTGCTGTAATATCACGAGCAGACCTCAAACAGAAGGGAGGTAAATTGGACATAAAGTTAGTCATAGTAATAATAATCTTAAACTAATTCAACAGATTCTAATGCCTACATGGTCCATCCAAATATGAACGATTATTTTTATTGAGTCCAATTTTGTTAATATAATTTAATCTGCTAAGCTTAGAAACTTCGTTCATAGTGAAGATGGCATACAAAAGGGGGTTTATCAAAAGGTTTCCGAGGGAAAACAACTGAGAGTAAGCTTGTTTTCTCACGTCGAGCCTGTCCAAACAGAAGCCTTTTAAAAGTTTCCAACATAAAAAAAACTCCGTTTTGCTCCCGCTACGACGGTTTTGTATGTTACCTTCTTTTTTCTCCCTGGAGTGTTCATAAAGCTCAAAAGTTCGGTGAACGTAATAAGAAGGAAATATTGAGAATAAATGTAGGGCGGATCAAAAAATTGTTGGTTTTTGCCTTTTCCCCTCATGCTCGAGGTCAATCCATTTAAAAGCCTGTTTGTTTTCTTATCGTCAATAAATTTGGTGAGCTCTAAAGCAGTCATCAAAAGGCTTGGTGAAAATAGCCTTGTCTCACCAGACAGTGGTTGACGGAGA
Organism: Cimex lectularius; assembly: GCF_000648675.2. Lineage (NCBI taxonomy): Eukaryota > Metazoa > Arthropoda > Insecta > Hemiptera > Cimicidae > Cimex > Cimex lectularius. The sequence goes on along the minus strand of NW_019392788.1, from coordinate 423,663 downwards.
TGCACGAAGTTAGGGTTACAATGACTGGTTACACTAACCATCCCTAACCAACACGCACGAGGACTAGAGATGATCGATTTTGTTGCTCTTACTGCAATACGAAACCATTATTTATGACTCATCAGAAAAAGAAATGAGGTTTTCTATTATAGGAGAAGCATCGAGTAGGGTACTATTTGAAATTAGCATCTTGCTGGAGCTTTCTCCGAACGAGCGACACACTTGAATACCGGTTTAGTTTGTGACAATCAGATGACATGGATCTTGTGTGAAAAAGGTCTTTGTTTCATGTGTGCGTGAATCAGAGCCATTTCATCAAATATGGTACGGGGAGGAATCAACGTCCATGCCCATACCGAACTGATTGGACGTAATGGATCTTTGACTGTACTATTGTAAATTGAGGAAGTTCTTCCGGAAGCTGTGGTCCCATTCGCTCCATTTATTGGGGACAATATCGTGTTACTGCATGATAATGCTCGACCGCATATAGCTCGAGTTTGTCAACCATTACTTGCAGAATGTAACGATCACCGCATTGAATTAGCCAGCACGTTCTCCTGACATGAATCTCATAGGACATCCAACGGGTTAGACATCCAACAAGCGTTGAACAGCTTCAAACCGCTCTTGTTGAAGACTGGGATTCTATTTCACAAGATGAAATCTGGTCGTTTACTCGATTTCTATGAGACTTGTTAAATAAAGTGTCATAAAATGTTAGTTAAATTTTAATGTATCACTAAACGATTTTCCAGTGTTGTGAATCTTTCAAACTATCAAAATTAAATATTTCTCATTAAACGTCATTAATTTTTGATCTGTTTAATTTGGTTTACAATAAAACAATTATGATGTAATTAATATAGCTATAAAAATACTTGTGACCAGTTCTTTTGTCTTTGAGTTTATATATTGTTGTTTGTTTAATTTTGAGCTTGCCGTTGGAAACTCAATTTGCGGTTGTTTTTTCAGCAAAGTTAATTTGTGCTGGCGAAACAGAATGGAGTATTAATAATTTTTAGCAAAATTACTAATTTGAGGAGTAAAATAACTTTTTTGCCAACTAGTTTCGATTTCATAAATCAATGTTGTTGCTACGATTTCCAAACACTTTATGTTATTCGGAAATGTTAAAAAATCTCCAGCATGAATGAACATTAACAGATGCGATACCTAGACATTCGCGTTTTTCTGTTTGCGTCACAAAAGTATGACATTACATACATTTTTGCAGAATGAATTTTTTTTATACCGTTAGAACATAAAGAGAGAGAGAGAGAGAGAGAGAGAGAGAGAGAGAGAGAGAGAGAGAGAGAGAGAGAGAGAGAGTGAGAGAGAGAAAGAGAGAGAGAGAGAGAGAGTGAGTGAGAGAGAGAGAGAGAGACTTTTAATTTAATACTTTATTTAACAATATTATAAATGGTTATTCCGAAATCGTGAGATTCGGTCTGGTGTGATGTATTTCAAACCAATATATTGAATTTTACGATTATGGGGACGATCCGATTTTGATGTTGGTTGGTCATTTTCTTGGTTTTCCTCATCGATCGATCCATTTTACACACTATTCTGTATCTCCCTCTCTAAAGTTTTTTGTTAATTTCATTCATTCTAATACAAGTCAATTTCCATGTTTTGAATATTTATATCGGTTTTGTTCATAACCAATGTTGAGTTTATATCTTATTTTTTCTTTACAGTTTTCAGTTCATTTTTTATTCCTTTGTTCTTATGTACTTTTTATTTTATCCTTTAGTGTAAGTTAATTTCCATATTCAGTTTATGAAGATGGTCCGTGGATCGAAACCACGCTCTGTTAGCACTATTTATAGCGTTGCTTGGACCTTCAAAGTAGAAATAGGTAAAAAACTGAAATAAAAGAATTTAAAAAGAAAAATGGTGATCAAAATGATAATAACTCCGTTTGGAAAAAAATAAAAATTTATTAAAAATGGAAAATAAAATTAAATCCTTTTTTACCTATTTCTACTTTGAAGGTCCAAGCAACGCTATAAATAGTGCTAGCAGAGCGTGGTTTCGATCCACGGACCATCTTCATAAACTGAATATGGAAATTAACTTATACTAAATATACAATTGGAAAAACAAATTGAATAAAAATGATCTCTTGAAAAATGAGATTGAGCTAGATCCAGTATCCATTCTAATTTAATAACAAAAAATAATAAAATAATCTGACTCCTGTACAAATAATATTACCGATCACTTTTTTTGTTAGCGCTCTCATTTATACGAATTTATTCACATACATAAAATCTAAATTAATATATATTATATATTATTGTTTTCTTTTTCTTTTTAGTTATGTTCTAAAACAAAAAAAAATTATTATATTTTATTGGCCATTTCATTATCTTTTATCAATATTTTATCAGTAATCTCGACTCCAAGCAGACGGATATTCCATTGCTGTAAATACTTGTTTTTTAAAAGGGTATATTTTGTTATTTATAATATTGTGTGGTGATTAATGACCGTTAGTCGATGATTATTCCGAAATCATGAGATGCAGTCTGGTGTGATGTAGGTATCAGAAAAACATTTTCTTTATCGTGCCAACGTTTCGATCTTTAGTGAGATCATCTTCAGAGCCTGGGATTTACATTGTTTAAATTTGACAAACACATGTAGGATGTGGAAAAAAGTGAATTTATACAATGCAAATAAATATTTTTTTTATATTCAAGCAAAGTATTTCTATTCACTCAAAGTGTTTGTTTTCTGTGTAATTGTGCCATTCTTGCGTGTCGTAGAGATTGATGTTTTATGCCTACATTGTTGGATTTTGAAGGGGTGGGGAAGGAAGTCGGTAAAGAAAGACATTTTTGTACAAGGAATGGTAGGACAAGGAAAATTGGTAGGTTATAACAATCTCTACCCTAAACACATAATCAACAGAATAATCAACAATTACAACTCAACACTAACACCATCCACTATTACTAATAATACTACATCAAATCTATCAAATATAAACACACCAACATACATATCCATGCCATTCCTTCACGACCTATCACATAAATTAAACACATTTCTCTCGTCCGATAACTTCAAAATAGCTATCAAAAATTATAAAAATTACACAAAAAACAAACACTTTGAGTGAGTAGAAATACTTTGATTGAATATAAAAATAATTTTTTGCATTGTGTAAATTCACTTTCTTCCACATCCTACATGTATTTGCAAATTTAAACAATGTTTGTCAATCCCAGGCCCTGAAGATGATCTCAATAAAGACCGAAACGTTGGCACGATAAAGAAAATGTTTTTCTGATACCTGCATCACACCAGACCGCATCTCACGATTTCGGAATAATCATCGACTAACGGTCACTAATCACCACACAATATTATAAATAACAAAATATACCCTTTTAAAAAAACACGTATTTACAGCAATGGAATATCCGTCTGCTTGAAGTCGAGATTACTGATAAAATATTGATAAAAGATAATAAAATAGCCAATAAAGTAGGGGCGTCGGTGGCCGCAACGGTTTAGGTGTTGACACGGCGCTCATCACTGTAAGGTAAAGGTCCTGGGTTCGAATCCAGCGGCCCTGTATTCAAACCCGACATACTTACAAATGGGCTTTAAAAAAAAACAAAACACTGGCACCCCAAGGGTTGATATAACCTCTGCTGTTGCGAACTCTCATAAAAAAAAATAAAAATAAAATAACCAATAAAATATAATAATATTTTTCTGTTTTATAACATAACTAGAAAGAAAAAGAAAACAATAATGTATAATATATATTAATATTTATATATAATATGAAATAATAAATAAAATATGTATTTGTACAGGAGTCAAATTATTTTATTATTTTGTTATTGTTTAATTAGAATAGATACTGCTAGATAGATCTAGCTCAATCTCATTTTTCAAGAGGTCATTTTTATTTAATTATGTTTTTCCAAGTTTTTATCATCGGCAAAGGATTTAATTTTATTTTCCATTTCCAATAAATTGCTACTTTTTTCCAAACGCAGTTATTATTATTATTATTAATTTTTAAGGGCGTTTAACGCTAATGTCATTTCACGCCTCCAAACGCAGTAATTATCATTTTGATCATCAGTTCGTTTTTTAAATTCTTTTATTTCAATTTTTTTTACCTATTTCTACATTGAGGGTCCAAGAGGGTATAGCAACGCTATAAATAATGGTAGCAGAGCCTGGTTTCGATTCACGGACCATCTTCATAAACTGGATATGGAAATTAACTTGCACTAAAGGATAAAATAAAAATCAATAAAGGAATAAAAAATGAAAAGAAAAATGTAAAGAAAAAATAAATTATAAACTCAACATTGGTTATGAATAAAGCCGATATAAATAAACAGAACAAGGAAATTAACAAAAAAATTTAGAAAGGGAGATAAAGAAGTGTGAAAAATGGATCGATCCATGAGGAAAACCAGGAAAATGACCAACCATCATCTGAAAATCGGATCGTCCCCATAATCCTAACATTCAACATATTGGTTTGAAATCGTGTATTTATTTCCATTATATACCATATTCGCCTGCATATCAAGAATAGAAATTTAATTTAAAAAAAGAAAAGTTTATGATTATTGAGGGTTAACTCGTCTTGCTTTTAAGTTATTTTGCCAAAGAATGTAATAATTTATGACAATGACATTTGTTAAAGATTTTTTTCGTGATAATAAACGTCATTCATATATCTTATTTTGCCTTTAACATTAGGCTTCACTTTAACCCTTAACACCCTATATATTTAGGTAATTGGGTGAACTTTAAAATTATTTTTTGGCGTATTATTTCTCTAAAATATTCAATTTTCCGCATTTTTAAAAATTTGATCAATATATTGTATTGCAGTCATGAGGAGTGGTCAAGAATGAAGTATTTTAGAAAAACACTACGTACTTTGAGTATGAAATACTTGGTTCAAAATTTATGTTCACATCTTTATTGTATTTTCTCCTTTTTATTAATTCACCCAGGCCCTGAAGATGACCCGAATAAAGGTCGAAACATCGGCAAAAAAATGAAAAAAAAGTATTTTTCTAAAATACTTCATTCCTGACCGCACCTCACGACTTCGGCAAATTATTGAATAACGGTAAATATTACTCAAATATGAACAACGAAAATTTGTTAATTTAATTCAGCAGAACAGAAAATTATTTCATTGCATTATAAACCTACTGTTTCCACATAATTTTCCTTTCGACAGTTCGTAACAGTACTAATGCGGATTGTTGTAAATTTTGAAATTTATAAAAATAAGAACAAAAGTAACAATTAACGTAAATAAAAAAGAGAAAAAGGTTTGTAGGGCTGATGAAAAAAACCAAGCGGGTCCGTCCGGGATTTGAACCCGGGACCTCTCGCACCCTAAGCGAGAATCATACCCCTAGACCAACGGACCTGTTGAGGCGGACCGTTTTCCCGGAATCAAGAAAGTGACACTCACGGACTTGTCTTTTAAACGTTAATTTTCACGCAAATTATCTCCATTTAACGCAGCCGATTAATGCCAAACATTTGTAGGGTCAATTTTTGTCTTTATCTTTCCGTCTGACAATAATATCTGATGTTTTTGTACTTTGATCTTTATAACAAATTTTAATGCGAAACATATTATTTTTCTGTATGTAATGTACATAATTATAAGAACTGTTTTTTTAAGGACAATAAGAAGGAAGGTTCTTTCCTATAAACCTCTTAGATTATATGCCAAGATCATGCAAAAATTATTTAATCTGGAAAATCAATTGAATGCTTTATTTAATAAAAAAAAATTCATATTTGCCTGCGAACTGAAAAACATGGTTTATTCTCATCCCTTTTAATAACGCATTTTAGAGGAAAACCAGAAAAATAATTTGTTAAGTAAATTTTAAATTTATATCTAAATGATTTTCTTCTGTTTTAGTGAATATTCTTTCAAATCATCATAATTAAATTGATTGGATTGCTCTTTGCAGTGGAGTTGTATTTCCAATCGCTCCCCGGTGAACCTCAAAATCGCTTATTCGTGTAGCACACAATATGAGGAAATGTTGGCCCGTCAAAAAACCGGCCACATTTTTGATAAAGAACTACGCATTTTGTAAAAAAAAAATTCGAACGTGGGCACAGAAAAACCCCCGAATCAAGTATTAATGTCCTTAAAAAAAATTATAGAAGCGACATTCAATGACCTCATACTTGTAAGAAGAAGGAACTAGGAAGGTACAATAAGCGAGAAGAGCTTGGGGAGCACAAACCCCGCTTCCTAGTTTCTCATCATCATCACTATCATCACCGCCATCCTGATGAGAAAATTATTTTGGGCTTTACGAAACATTTTATTTATTCTATTCAAATATTCAATAGGTTATCGCTAAGTAGGGCATTTAACAGTTTTTAAAAATTGCCCGTCAGGATAATGTTAGAAACTTCAGACATTTCCCGCCGATATTGTTTTCGGCTTGTTAATTAGTTTATGTGCTGGCCCGGCTTCTATTTTCATATAATGAGATGTAGATGTAATTTCAGGGTATGGTATACTGCACCCTTTAAGAGCTATTGTATCCCCGTACTGTGCCTAAAGCACATCGGTGTGTCCTATTTCATCAAGGAACTTGGTTAGTAGGCCTGGTTTTAGTGGTTGAAGCTCTTCTATGGTCACATTATACATCCCAAAACATTTCCTCCTGCGGGCTAGTGTAGGTCCGCAGATTGTTAGTAGATGTGTTGGTGTCTTTTCTGCCTCCTTGCAGAATCTGCTTGTGCCATCTTGAATTCTATTAGGATTCGCAGTTTATTCCTGCTTCCCTTGACACATTCTGAAATTTCTTTCCTTCCAAAATTGGTTAGAAGATTTTTGGATTGTCTGTGTCCAATGAGTGAATTCCATTGTTCCTTCATTTTCTTTTTGTCCTTTTGTCTGAGATACTGGTTAATAGAGTGGGTTCCTATGTTACAGAAGAGTTCAGGTCCTGTCAGCGGTGTAGCAGCTCTTTGCCTTGCAAGGGTGTCCGCTTTCTCGTTGCCTTCTACTCCCATATGTGACCCAGCAGAGGTTGACTTTGTTCTGCGTACTATTATGTTTAGTTTGGTTTTGCAGTTCAGCACCATCCTTGAACTCATCATATTTGAGCTTAGTGCTTTGGCTATCCGACATGATAGCTATGTTCTTGTTTTTGTACCCTTTACTTACGTTGAGTTGGGTACATCTTTCGATTGCATGAATCTCAGCTTGGCAGCTTGGAAGATATTGGTGTATTTTCCGATGGGTTCTGAGTATTTGGTTCCAGGTCCAAATACTCCTGCCCCTGTACCTTCTTGTATTCTAGATCCATCTGTGTACCAAAGGATGGTGCCATTCTTGAAAAAGGTGTTTCCCTCTCTTTCCCATTCTTTTTTGGTATCTAAGTTTATTCGGAAGTTTTGATTAAATTCAAACAACCTGTTCATGTCGTTTCTCGGAGCCATGAGTGGATCCATCGGATGGTCTTTCCATAGTTTGTTGCTACCTCTTCATTTTAGTTTCATTCCTGTTGGAGGTTTCTCTTGGGTAAAATTAATGATGGTATTCTGCGCTGTCTACCATGTGGTGTAGGGGGGATTAATCCCAGTACCTTTTCCATGTTAATTGTAGGACATGTTATCATTGCTCCGTAATGCAGATGCATGCCAGTCTCTGTATTTTTGTGAGTTCTTTCCTATTAGTTACTTGTTCTGCTTTGTCAGCCCAGGCTTTAGCTCCGTATAGGCTTACTATCATGGTGTACATAGCAGGGTTGCTTTCATATAATTAACGATACACGATTTCTGCATGAGTAATTATGGAGTGAACTGATTATTGCGTCGGATTTTCCAGTTTGTGCAATGCCCACTTATTCTGAGTTTTAATCATCCGAGGAAATAAATTTCCTGTTTCATCTCTTCATTCGAATAGACGGAAACAAAGAGTTATTAATAAGCCGGATGAGGAAAACCAGTCAAAAACGCTCTCCGAGGGCCGAATATTTAATATGCTCAGCTCACACAACTGAGCGGCATTATATTTACTTTATTACATTTATACTCGAGGTCTGGGGGCTTTTATTAAAATCACGCCGTTGCACTTTTTTCCCCGCCCATTCTTTCATACCCAAAGCTCTGGAAAAAGTTTTTAATATTATGCCTAATGTGTAAAATATAAACAAAAGAGGTTTTTAATGCTGGATCTTGGAGAGAAATTTATAAAAAATGATTTCGCGTTGTTTGGACGGTTCTGCCCCTTTCTAAAACTGGGTCGCGCACTCTCCAATAAGGAAGGACAAGCCTCTTCTCTCCTCGAGAGGCTAATGAATAAAAGATCCTTTTATCGAAAAGGAATACTTACTTTGATCCTTTTATATTGACGTGTAACTCATCCCTCTGTCACATCAGACATATCGAAAAATGTCGAGAGGATTTCGTCTGACACATTGCCATTTGGACTAAGCAGAAACTTATGCTGTACTGTCTATCAGCTTTTAACCAAAAAAATCTATATCTATTTAATAACATTTAACTAAATATGAAAAATATAATCCTAAATTTGACTGTGCTTTATCGAATTTTTAGTCCACATACACTCGCTTTACGTATACATATTTAATCACAACACTGAGTACGGCGAAATGCTGAAACACGTCTGAAAGGTTAACTTAGCGAGGATAGGCAGATCAAAATGATTGGTAAAGAACAAATTACAAATTTATCACCCGCAGTATAGAAATCTCACGACTATTATTTATCTTGGAAAAGGGGACAAATTTAATTAATAAATCTGGATTATCAAAACTTCGTAAGTTTTTCCAACTTTTTAAATTTTACGTCTCTTTCCGCCTCCTCCTCAGTACATTTTTCTAAATTTTGTACAAATCAATCATAATAAATGTGTGGTGATTAGTTAATCGATAGTTATTTAGATATCGTGAGATGCGGTCGGGTGTGATGTAGGTTTCAGAAAAACATTTTCTTTATCGTGCCAACGTTTCGATCTTTATTGAGATCATCTTCAGGGCCTGGGATTTACAAACAATGTTAACAATTAACAAATACATTTAGGATGTGGAACAGTGAATTTATACAATGCAAAATATATTTTATATTCAAACAAATTATTTCTACTCACTGAAAGTGTTTGTCTTCTGTGTTATTGTGCCATCCTTGCGTGTCGTGTTGAGAGTGCCAGTGAGATTTTGCTGTTTTATGTTTATATATGTTTGGTTTTGAAGGGGTGGGGAAGGACGTCGGTATATAAAAGACAATTTTGTGTAAGGCGTCGGCTTCTTTGAAGTAAAAAAAGCCGACAAAGGGGAACAATATGTTGGTAACAATTATAACGTTGATTTCGACTGAGTTACATGAAGAAACACTTAAACGAAATTGACACATACACCTACAAATCACTTCAAAACAACTCACCAACACCTCCGAAACTATATGGATCTGTAAAAACATAAACCTGAACACCCTCTAAGACCCATAATTTCATTTGTAAACTCACCCACAATAACATGACAAAATACCTAACCAACATACTCGACTACATCACAGATAACACATATAATGTAAATGATTCATTTCATTTCATTAATAAAATTAATAATATCCACATCCCCTCACACTACTCTCTCATATCCCTAGATGTTTCATCATTGTTTACCAGCATCCCAATAGACACACAACACTGAACATTATTAATGATAAATGGCCCAACATAACACCACACACAACTCTATCAAATGATCCGACACTGCTGTGTTAACGGATATTTTACATACGACAATCACTTTTACAAACAACTTTTTGGTATAGCCATGGGTAGCAACCTAGGCCCGATACTGGCAGACATAATCATTTACATTTGACAACAATGTAAATCTGCAAAAAGGCAAAGAAAAGATTGGCAATCAGTATCAGAATTTAATTAGCATATTTGGAGACAATAAATTTTTAAAAAAGAGCGGAAAAATGACGTAAATATGGCCTCCATATGAGAGAAATACATCTACAGTCCAAAAAAAAGCCAGTCGTCTGTTGACACTCAAAATGCAAGGGTCTAGTTGGTTTGTAAAATATTATTAAGGTTCAAATATCAATTTTATTATTATTTATTTAGAAATCGTGAGTTGCGGTCGGGTGTGATGTAGGTTTCTGAAAAACATTTTCTTTATCGTGCCAGCGTTTCGATTTTTATTGAGATCATCTTCAGGGCCTGGGATTTACAAACATACTAAAGCAACATATCTACGATTACAAAAAACCTAAGCAAAATACTACAGCACTCGCTACCCACCATTTTGAACACCAACACAATTTCGACATCAAAAATCAAAAAATATTACATACAGAACAAAACAAAAATAAACGTAATTTCTTAGAAATGGTTTATATCAACAGAGATAAACACAGCATCAATTACAGAACAGATACATGTAAACTCAGTCGCAGCTACGCCAATATCATTAATAAAATTCAATACAGATAACTAACATACCTACATCATCACATTACATTCCACACATCAAATATTTTTCACATAGTCTAACTTCCCAACAATTTAGATTTCCTTTTCCTATTTATCCCTTTCTATATAATCCTGAAAGCATAATCTGGCCGAACCATTACCAATATATTTTTTCTCTTCGTCGGCACTTTTCACCTCAAAGAAGCCGACGCCTTATACAAAAATGTCTTTTCTATACCGACATCCTTCCCCACCCCTTCAAAATCCAACGTATATAAACACAAAATAGCAAAATCTCAATGGCACTCTCGACATGGCACGCAAGAATGGCACAATTACACAGAAGACAAACACTTTGAGTGAGTAGAAATACTTTGATTGAATATATAAAAAATATAGTTATTCAGATATCGTGAGATGCGATCGGGTGTGATGTAGGTTTCAGAAAAACATTTTCTTTATCGTGCCAACGTTTCGATCTTTTATTGAGATCATCTTCAGGGCCTGGGATTTACAAACAATGTTTACATTTAACAAATACATTTAGGATGTGGAAAAGTGTATTTGGAAAAAGTACATGTATTAAACAGAACAACATATATTAAATGTTTATAAACTTATACAGATTGCGATTTAAAAGAGCAGAAATTGTATAAATAGGCGGTCCCTAGAATTATTATTTGGCTCGAAATACAACCGTACACTCGACCTACTCCGCCACATGGAAATTCCTTCCAAGAGACGCTTTTCGCCCGTTTTCCTCCGCAATTTTTCTTATTTAATGCTGTTATCTTGCCTTTGACTTTGGAAAACAAGGGTATAATTAAATCCCCCCCGTTTGTTATTCCCGGAGGTCGTTTTATCTCTTTTCTACCCGCCTTCTCAAAAATGTACGAAGCAAAAAAAAAGAAAAGAAGAAGCGTTAGTCATGTGATTATGACAGTTGAGTGTTTTCTTTCCACCCCTGGGCGATACTTCCTCAGCCCAACTTCGTTTGTCTAGCTACGAGTGTATAATTTAGACAAGTCTAGAGGAAAATATGGTCCGTGTCAGTTCTAACGCCCAAATTTACTCGCGTCAGTTTTTCTCTGTCGGCCTTTACTGAAGAAACATTTTGCACATTCTTTGTGAGAAATTTCCTTAAACGGCTCAATTTTAACAACAAAAAAATGGCAAAAAGGAGATAAAATTCAAAAGGTGGGGTTGAGATGGGAAGTTGGTATCTGAGTGGATCGAGGTCACGATAGCTTAAGTGGTAGAGTGGCGTATTTAGCCGAAGGTCTTGGGTTCGAATCCTCTCGTGACACTGGCTTTTTTATATCAACTAAAAACTTTAATTAATTAATTAATAATAATAAAAAATAAAAATCTTAATGGAATTTTGAATGAATTTATTAAACTTTTTTAATTTGAGTTTGAAACCGAAATGGTGCATATTTCAACATCCTGTATGTGAAATAAAATGTATACATTATATGTGTATTTATTTTTTTTAAACAAATATGTCTTTATCTCAACAAAAACCTTAATTAAAAATTAATTAATTGAAAAGAATGTATTTAGTTAAGCGGACCACGAAACCTAATAAATTTAACAACACAACTTTTATGCAAAGCTCAAACACAAAAAGAATTTCGATGTGTTCGAATCCATCTAATTGAGTCGATTGACACAAAGATTAAGCTCGTCAACCTCATAATAAGCGAGAAAAACGCAATAACAAAAATATCGATTTTATTTTATAGTTCGTTTAACTATTCGTTACCTAAATTAGGAATCAGCATCTCCTCCCCTCTTGGCAATAACACCTCCGTTTTTCAGGCGGAAAATTTGGGCCATTAATTTGTGTTGTAGAACACTTATGAAAAATAAAATTAAGAGAAAGGATATTCGAATTTTTTCTGACAGTCAGGCTAGTCTTAGGTCATTACAAAAATATTTGTCAACCTCAAGACTGGTGGAGGAAACCGTAGATGTTATCAATAGGATCTAAACCAGGTTTGAGAACAAGGTAACCGTTATTTGGATACGTTAAGGACACCATGGCAATGAAAAGGCGGATGGCATGGCCAAAGAAGATTCTAATATTACGTTTGTCGGGCCACAACCGGTACTACCTCACTCTATGAGCATAGCAAAAGAGCGTATAAATAACTGGGCCATGAAACAATTCCTTAGGGAGTGGAATTTATCCCCCGGACATAGGCAATCGAAATGGGGAAGGATCGAACCAGCAGAATCGAAATGGCTATTCTCTATCTCAAGGAAGGGAATTAGGAGGCTGATAGGTATTCTGACGGGCCACTGCCCACTGAGAAGACACCTCTCCGGAATGGGTATTCTACCAGACCCCTTTTGCCGTTTTTGCGAGATAAAAGAAGAAACGGCAAGGCACTACCTCGCAGAGTGTGATAGGTACGCTTGGTCTAGATTCGAAACTTTTAAAGGAGAGGACATCACCAAATCACTCCCCGAGATAAAATGGTCCAAAATCTTGGGGTTTGTGAACAGGTCCAAGAGGATTATGCGGGACACGCGAGCCGACCAAGTCCCGGACCTTTTAAGTATGGGGTACGAGCCTACCCAGGCATTTAACCCCTCGGGTCTTGGTCGCCCACCCTGCATAATGTATATATANATATATATATTTAAAACTACACTTAAACAATAAAACTACAACTCATAAACTAAATAAAGTTTCCAAGCATAATTCACTGTTTGTTGTTCTGTACAATACTCTTGTTACCACTTTTATGCAGAGGAATAGGAAGACTTTTCTTCCAAAAGGGAATTTTGTAGACTCTAGAGACATACTAAACAGTAAAGTTAATGGTATCCACTATGTACTGCTCTTTTTCTTTTTTTACCGAAATAGATGGGATATTATCCTATAACCTTTGGTGTCACAGGATCAAGTTTCCCTCCTTTTTGAAGTCTGCGAATTTATTATTGGACATTAAGTAGTACACTGTACAAGTGAGTGGTACATCCTCGCTCCATCAGAGCTAAGCCCTGAAACAGTGGTAGTGGATGGGAAAGAACGAAATTCCACTGATCCCTCGCGACTTTTTAAACTTGACATTGTGCGCAGGGCTTTATCGATGAGGGGTCTAGTCACATCGACACGTCCTCCAATCTCACTGGAGATTCCTCAATCTCAGCGTCCGGGCAGCACTCCTCAATCCAACCCGACACTGACCTGCACTCGAGGTTCCGAGCGGGTTCGCCGCAACCGAGCCTGCACACTGCCCACACGGAACACCACCAGAGAAAACATGAATTGAGGGGATATGATATTAAGTTTTTTCAATTAGTTGAGTTAACAAGTTAAAAATTGTGTTTATTGAAGTTGAATTGTTCGTTTGTATTGATCAGAGATCTTTCCTGGAGGGTTAGAGTAAAGGTGAATAAAGGAAAATCAGTTATGATGATAGAGGGATCATATGTTCAGGGGGGTTTTTTCAAGGAGGAAAATATGGGCGAGCCAGGCGTGGCCAATTCGAAGACGGGTTAGAAGGGTTTCTTCTTTTCGGGATGGTCTAGAAGAGGATTCCCATTTTTATTTATTTATTTTTTGATTGCGAGCAGGCATCCAAGACAAGCTGCCTAAAGTGACTTAGAAATGTTCCATTCAGCACCTGTTACAATGGGAATGGATTCGTAGTGGTACGTGGCGACGTCTTCTACCTGTGACCTTCGAACGAAATTTGCGTATGACCATCGTTATACACCCGAGCTCACGGGATACAGTGGATCGGACGGCAGCGTATAAGCGTTGAGGACGCTATGATTACGCTTAAATAGTGCACTCGAATGCGTGAGTAGTGGATGGGAATCGGTTGCTCCTATTCGAGTATGCTTTGCAATCAGGTGTAGGCTAAGCTCGGTTGGAGGCTTTTACCGTAGGCGGTACTCCTCTAGGGGGTGGTTAGCAATTCCACTTTAAACAAAACCTCGGCCGGTGCGGATCCGGTAGTTTCTACGCTGGGGAAGCCTTAATACTCTGGGAGATAGAGTGGCCTTTATCTAGGGTGTGAGCGGGTGACCAGGCTGATGTATTTCGGCTTAGGTAGCCCTTTGCTCGCGGCATACGGTCTGATGCTTAATGCAGACCAGACCACTCGGAATGGGCAAGCGGGGAGTGAGGTTGTCTTGGCCCCTCGGGGCTGAGCTACCTCTACACCAATACTGCGGTAACACACTTCTGTCGTATATGGAGGTGCGTCAGCTCTCATCTGGAGAATCAAAATGTCCGATAAGGCTGAATAGGCTAGGTGCGGACGTTAAAGATCCTCATTGTCCCTTTTAGGATGACCCAGTATACGGGACAGACTGCCTAAAGTGACTTCAGAGTTAATTGAAAGGAACACCAGGAAGCAGAAAAATATGTTTGTTGTTTCCTGGTCTCCTAGTAATAAAAATTGTAACTTTCTTAAAACTAATTAAACAACAAAAATTGGTTATTTTTAATTCATCAGTAAATAACAACCGATCTTCTTTTCAGTCCTACAAGGAAAAGAAAGAATGTCAATAACGTATTTTTGGCCAATGTACAAAAACCATGTAGGAGGAGCTGTGATTTTATTCGTATCGATCACGACGGGAGTCTGGTCAGGAGTGAGGGTGGGAAGAGTCGAGGGATCGCATGAAGGAGGGTGGATTCGGTGACCTAGACCTAGCAGGAGGTCCCCGCTGCCTCTGTCGGCCGACGTTCTTTCGCCATAAGCGGCCTTTGTGTTTATTCATCGCGCTAATAGGCAAAGTCCAAACTAAAAATATATCTTCCTGTTTGTCAAGTCGACGTAGTAAAAGCTCGATTTTACATCCGTGGACAAATTGGTTTTCACGCTGCGGATTTAACAATAAACTCTGTTTTCATATCTCTGAGCTTTGATATACTGCTGTCATTTTACTGATTATTTTCCGGCTTTTTCAATCCATTTAAAATCAAGGGAAACAGTAATTAGCAAATGTAAAACAAATAAGCTTAAAAAAAAATACCGCCATGTTTAATTGATTAAAATTCCGTATAAACAAAATTAAGATGATTCGTCAATTTATCGATCTATCCAGAAACTCTTGTGTGTGTGTGTGTGTGTGTGTGTGTGTGTGTGTGTGTGTGTGTGTGTGTGTGTGTGTGTGTGTGTGTGTGTGTGTTAGATACACGCCGTTCAGAATGAATATCTGGAATGAAAGGAAAATCGTCAATTAATGTTTTTTGCGCATTTTCTCGTGGGTGCGGCTCACTGGAAACATCACCCATTCAATCCAACGGGAAATTAATTAAAAGGAATTTTCAGCAAAATCTATTTCATTTTGTTCAACTCCCTGAATAAATTCACTATTTTTCGTGGTCCGCTTGACCAATTAATATCATACAATTAATTAAGGTTTTAAGTTGAGATAAAAAAGTCAGTGTACGAGCGGGATTCGAACCCACGACCTTCGGCTTGATACTCCGCTACTCTACCACTTGAGCTATCGTGACTTCGATCCCCTGGACTAACTTCCCATTTCAACCGCAACTTTTGAATTTTCCCTCCTTTTTGCCATTTTTCTTTCAATGGCCATTTCAAGTATACTTCATTAAAGCTCTCCTTGGCTATTTCATTTGCTGCCGAGAATCTAATTCTGATTACACGACATTTGAAAAATGGCAAAAAGGAGGGAAAATTCAAAAGGTGCGATTGAGATGGGAAGTTAGTACCCGAGGGGATCGAAGTCGCGATAGCTGAAATGGTGGAGTAGCGGCGTATCAAGCCGAAGGTCGTGAGTTCGAATCCCGCTCGTGACACTGACTTTTTTATCTCAACTTAAAACCTTAATTAATTCCCTGAATAAAACATATTAGAAAATAGAATGATTGTTCAATGTACAATTCTGAGCTGTACTCATACTTGGTCCTTTGCTTACCGTGATTTGCTGTTCCGTACTTACATTACACCTGTGAATTTTAATCCATTTATGAATTTTACCCTTGAATGAACTTACCACATTTGAGACAGTTTTCTCTCTTGGTCGTATTACAAACCCAAAAATATACTTTATACTTACGTCATTTGTGTATGAGGTATGCAGTCCCACTACTAGTGCCAAATAATAATAAGTTCTTCTTCCTAGGCGTCCTGCCTACAGTGCAGTTCCTTTTCGAGGTTATATGCATCTGTGAAGAAAAAAATCTGTATGTTGGTATCGAAGTCAGGACTGCTGGATTCGAACCCGGGTCTTTACGTATAGTTATCAACGCCGTAAGTGTTGCGCCATCTTCGATACTTCAGTTCAGACTGAATGGAAATATCTCATTGTTTATGTCTTGAATCGGTTCTGAATACATTTTGCCTACTCAGACCTCCATCAACTTATACTCAAAGTATGGAACGTGAGTTTTTCAATGACAAATGATGTTAGAGCGTTTGGTTAAATCTTAGATCGATAGAGATAGATAAATAAAAATTGATTAATAATGAATTCGTTCAAGTGTTTTTAAAATTGATTAATTTGCCCATGGTGCAGTAGCCGCACCTTTAATACTGCAAGCTCTTCTGTTTGGTTGTTGTTACATCGCTCTCTAAGTTGCCGTCTTCCGCAATAAACCTCCCTTGAATATACATCACGAAAGGATAGCCCACCTGATTATTTATACTACTATTTGTAATCATAAATCATGAACCAGCTCACATCACTTCTCGGAGCAACGAGTTTGGCAATTGTCTCATCAAGGTGGTTGCGCCTTTCTATTTGAGTTGTATTCCCACTGGAAACTCTCTTCTCTGCTTACACTGAGTAAAGTTTACTTCGTATTATCCGGCCTAAAACGTTCTAAGTTTCGTATTTATACATTCTTGTGATTAATCTATTGTATTGCATACACAGACCTTTTTAAATATACAGGGTGTCTTTTTCAGATGGTCCGGCTGGATTTCTCTTGAACCTACGACGCAATTAGAAAAACAAAAAATACGTGGGTAATATTTTTCAGCCTACTTTCAAATTTTTACATTTTTTGGAGAAAAATGATACAGGGTACCTCAGGCCGAGTTCAACTTCAAAATTTCAAATACGACCCTATACATGCAATCAAGTTTTACCCCAGAAATTTCCTGATCGCCCGTGGGCAAACCAGAAAATGTTCGCACTATGAGGAGATACGGATCAGTTGCTGGTCCATCACCAACAAACCAGCAGCATAATTTCGACGAGGAACTGAATATTTTACTGTACGTTAGCGAAAATTCCTCTGTCCTAAATATTTGAAGGATTTTAGGTTTTTCAAAAAATAAAATGAGAAATGTACTCCAGACTAACAATATTAATCCCTATCGCTCCCATCTTGTCCAGAGGCTTCGACACTTTGATTATGACAAGCGTCTATCGTTCCATGAACAAATGTCGACTTGGGAGGCTGAAGAAAACATTCTTTCGTACATCCTAACGACTGATGAATCCAACTTCACTTCTAATGGCGTACTAAACCGTAGGAATTTTCAAACGTGGGCTGGGGAAAATCCGAGAATTTCGTACCGTACCCTTCTCACCATCAGTTGGTTCATCAGTCTCAACGTTTGGTGTGGACTTCTCGGAAATAAATTAATTGGGTCTTATTTCTATAATACTACTTTCTACATACTAAATAACTTAAATGGTGCTTTGTTCCTGTTTTGAGGGAGGTTTTACCGACACTTGGATGATGTTCCTCTGCCAGTTTGATGGATGCCCCGCACACAATTCTTTGCAAGTGCGACATTATTTGAATCGTCACTTCCGGTTGATAGGTGGATAGCACATCGTCTGTTGGGCTCCACACATTTTCTGTGGGGCCGTTTACAAAAGCGTGTGTTCGCCAATCATAACCTAACAACCTCAGTTGAAAAACTGCGGCAAAGAATAGAAAATGCTTGCCAATCCATCTCCCCTGACTCTATACTGATCCATCTGCTCTGAGCACCAGTGAAGAGGGGAGTTAAAAAGAGCAAATTTTTGCATCTTCTCGCAAGGCAGGCAGTTCGAACATGAAATTTGATTAATAAATAGCAAACCAAATGACTGATGTTTTTTCCCAAACTTTTTGCCATAACTCTGTCATTTTTTCACCAATTTAAAATTCGATTACACCATCATCAGGTAAAAACACTGTAAGACAGAAACACACTTACCCGATGCTACGCCATGCGACGCTACCCGATGCTACCCGACGCCTTGCCACGTTTTGGTGGGGTGTGCACATCTATCCGACGCAAGTACACGTCGCATGCACCATACAGTCCACAGCGTTTATCACAATAATCACTATCACAGTCGCAACGCATCTTTTGTTCTTAATGCACTATTTTGAGCAAAACCTTGTAGTAAATTGTTAGTTAGATTTTATGAGCACAATCATCTAATAAATTGTTTGTTAAACTTAATTGTTTTAAATAAAGTTACTCCTAACCATCTAATTAAACAATATTTATAAAAACTTATGCATTTGTGATCTCGTTTAATTGGGTTTACATTAAAATAACAACTTGTAATTAATATAACGACAAAATTACATGTACTTAGTTTGAAATAAACTACAAAAAATATGAGTGTCCTGTTCTGATGCTACCCGACGTTAGAAAATGGTGTAATTTTACGAGCAAAACTATGAAATAAACTATTAATTAAATTTTATGAGCAAAACCGTGTAATAAATTGTTCTAATTTTAGTAGATGTACCGCCTAAGCGAGTATAATAAATTGTTAGTTAAATTCATTATATCAAAAAATCGTATTCCGGTGTTTTGATTAATTTTCTATCAAACAATTAAAATTAATTTTTTAAATAAAAAGTAATTACTTTTAATCACAGTTAATTTGATTTATATTAAAATAAGTATGTTGTAATTAATATAACGACAATAATACATGTAGTTTGAATAAAAATACGAGTGTCCGGTTCTTTTGTCTTCGACTGTACTCGATGCGACCCGACGAAAATCTGGACAGTGGAAATCGCGAGCGTAGAGTAGGTTAGCGTGGCATAGCATCGGGTAGACTGCACGGGGGTAATGCAACCTTATGGAAAATCGGAGTTTGGATTTGCGTCGGGTAGCATCGGGTAGCGTCGCATGGCGTAGCATCGGGTAAGTGTGTTTCTGGCTGTAAGAGCATTAAAACGATCGTCTCTAGCCGTCGGGCATCGCGGTCTATCTCTACCTCCTCTTCGATCGAAACTTCCTGTGGCCCTAAACCGTAGTGGATGGTAAAGCGCTGCAAACCCAGGGCTATGTAACAGACGATATGTCCGCCGTTGGCCAAAGCCTCTGCCCGGTCGAGATCCTCATAAAAACCATACTTTCATGAAACAAAAAATGTACATAAATTTATTGTTTTATAAAAAAAAAATTTCAAACCAAGTTAATTTTTAATCTAAAGAGAGCTAAAAGGTTAGTAATGTTTGACTTTACTTAATGTTACTTTGAAAAAAAAAAACTTTCGAAACGTCGTGTATGCAAAGAAGACATCTGGCTGAAAACTTCCACACTAAAATATAGTATTGGGTTGTCCGGAAAATAATGCAGGATTTTGGTATTAAACAAAAAAAAAGAAACTAGTTACTTTAAAGCAATGTTCTTTAATCAAANTAATGCAACCTTATGGAAAATCGGAGTTTGGATTTGCGTCGGGTAGCATCGGGTAGCGTCGCATGGCGTAGCATCGGGTAAGTGTGTTTCTGGCTTTAAAATGTTGTGTCAGGATGTATAGGGTCGTATTTGAAATTTTGAAGTTGAACTAGGCTTGAAATACCCAGTACAATTTTTCTCCAAAATAAGGTAAAAATTAGAAACTAGATTAAAAATATTAAACCGTATTTTTTGTTTGTTTGATAGCGATAATGTTCCGTGAGAAATTCAGCCGGGCCATCCAATAAGGACACCCTGTTAATATCTGTAAAATAAAGTTCAATCGACCCCTCTCAAATTTTTAAAGTTCTATTGACGTGAAACAAAACAAAAACAATACAATTTAAATTTTAAAAAAGAGGGAATTACGCCTGTATTTGAGGTCCGCCACGTTCTCGCTGTATCTGTCAGACCCGTTTCGTTATTTCGCCAAATTAATTAGTTGAACAAGATAACCATTGTGCGCTTTTGCCTTTTTTTAAAGGTTCTGTCAAAATCAGGTGAAAGGGAGAAAATTGCTAACGCCTTTCATACCAAGCCCTGCTCACAATAGAACTGTTTCGGCCTAGATGGAAAACAAAATACGGGAGAAAATAAGCAGTTTAAAGACAATTTAAGATAACATTAAATAATTTGAAAAGACTTGAAATACTATTATTCCAAATAACGTTAATCATTTAACGAGTAACTTCTTTTGGTCAGTGTTTGTTTTATTTGTAATACTAATAACTCAAGTTGATTGTTTTTTAACTATCAAACTATTTCGTTAATAAATATTCCCTTATATTGTTAATAATTTAAAATCACTGTAAACAACTGAATTGTTTTAGTTCAGACAAACTTTATGCTGCAAAATTAATTAAACGAGATCACAAATTCATGAGTTTTATTCAACGTTGTTTATGTAATAGATTCTCGTGAATTAGAATTACGGTCAAAATAACAAATTTTGTGCCAACGCAGAGATATACATATGTCATGTTCTTCAGGATTTACAGAGAACAATTGAATTAATTAATTTTACAGTCATGTATAGATATCACAGATTCTTAGACAACTTCCAGGTGTACACCAAAAAAAAAATCACAAAATCCACACAGATTGTCCACAGACAAAATCCAGGTGTGTCAACAATCAATAACGCTTACACATGTTAAATAACATAAATCAGCTTATCCCCAATTAATCCGAGGGACATCGAGTACTCTGGGGTAGAGTGAATGAATATGCGAATAAATTTATTAGCGCGAATGGAGAGGTTTACCCCAAATACCCCACGGAATGTAGAGTATTTTGATGTAGTGAGAATGAATATGTGAATAGCGTGAATGGTCAGGCTTATCCCTCATTACCCTGAGGAATATCGAGTACCTACTTTGGGGTAGAGAGAAAGAATACGTTAATGTAATTTATTAACGTGAATGCTGGGGCTCATCCCCAATTACCACGAGGAACATCGAGTGCTCTGAGACAGAATGAATGTGTGAATGTAGCATTAGTATGAATGGAGAGGTTAATCCCTAATTACCCCCATGAATATCAAGTGTAGTGAAAATGCTAACCAGCCTATCATGTTTTTGTCTTGAGAGTATTTGTGTTATTTTATCCACAACTGACGAGACCCTGAGGTACAGGGAGCTAGCAATAGGAGAAAGAAAGGAGGGAGTTGGTTGCCATTGTACTATAAAATATCGTAACTTACCTGGAGAAACAGAAAATAAATTAGTAGGATTACAACGCGAGAAAGATAAGAAAAGAAATGTAAAGTAATAATTTAATTATTTACTACTACCATTTTAAATATATATATGTGTGTGTGTGTGTTTTACCTAATTCTAATAATAAATAAATAATAAAAACACACAGCGAAATATACCTAATATACCTACTTGGGCGATGATTAAACCAAAATTAAAGTTTTTCCCTTGTGGGCCGTAACCCAGACACAGCTACAACGGATTACCCTCTTTTTCCTTAAAAACTACTTCTATCACAGCCTGTTTTTAATAAATAAATAGATAAATAAATTTCACTTTTTTACGTATGTGTACTGTTTTTAGGAGGAGGGAACTTTTCATGTTCCAAAACCCCAATGTAAATTACAACACTTAGGTCGTTTTTTCAACAAATAATGTTGAGGTCGGTTTTTAGATTACCTTGATGAATGTGCGTAATTTCACTTCTGCAAAAACGGCAAAAGGGATCTGGTAGAAGACCCATTGCGGAGAGGTGTCTTATCAGTAGGCAGTGGCCCGTCAGAATATCTATCAGCCTCCTAATTCCCTTCCTTGAGATAGAGAATAGCCATTTTGATTCTGCTGGTTTGATCACCTTAACAAACTCTTTCGATTGCCTGTGTCCGGGGGATAAATTCCACTCCTTAAGGAATTGTTTCATGCCCCAGTTATTAATATACTCTCTTAAGATGTGCTCATAGAGTGAGGTAATACCAGTTGTGGCCCGAGAAACGCAGTATTAGCACCTTCTTTGGCCAGGCTATACGCCTCTTCATTGCCAAGGTGTTCTTTATGTGCTGGTATCCAAATAAGGGTTATCTTGTTCTCAAACCTGGTTTAGATCCTATTGATAACATCTACGGTTTCCTCCACCAGTCTTGAGGTTGACAAATCTTTTTGTAATGCCCTAAGACTAGCCTGCCTGTTAGAAAAAATTCGAATATCCTTTCCATTAATTTTATTTTTCATAAGTGTTCTACAACACAAATTAATGGCCCAAATTTTCCGCCTGAAAAACGGAGGTGTTATTGCCAAGAGGGGAGGAGATGCTGATTCCTAATTTAGGTATGTAGATTCCTGCACCGCTCCCTTTACCTTTGATAAGTGATCCATCTGTGTAGCAGTCTATGTTACGATGGTCATCATCCAGACTATAATCATAATCACAAGGGGTGACTACCTGATAGTGCTTTTTCCAGGGGTTTTAATCTTTTTATCACTAACGCTTAATAATTGACCGTTAACCTTACTCAATAGTTGTGAGATTTTCGAGTGACCTATGTTATTGCACTTATGATTCCAGCTGCCTTCGCTAATTAATCTGTAGCAGCTGATTAGTGCTCTGACGTTAACCTCAATGTGAAGAGGTGTGGTATTGGTTATGATTTCAAGTGCTAGGGTGGGTGTAGTTGAAAATGCTCCTGTCATCATCAAACAACCTAGTCTTTGAAATGACCTAAATTTGCAACTGTTCCCTTTCCACCACACTAAAGTTGCGAAAAATAATCTAGCCAGAATAATTGCAGTATATAGCCATTTGGCTACCCATGGTTTGATACCCCATGTTTTACCGACAATTCTCCTACATTGTACTATTGATATTGTGCCTTTCTTGTATATGTTACTAATATGACCTTTCCAATTAAGTTTCTTGTCAAGCGTCACACCAAGGAATTTGATTGAATCCACTAGCTTTAATTCTATGCCCTGAAATTTAAGGTTATTAAAATTACCTAGTGTTCTTCTCTTACTAAACACTTTTGCTGGATTAATTGATAAACCTTTGACACAACAACACTCATAAAGCAATCCCATGGCGTTTTCCACCAGTAGTGAAAGAGCCAGGGGATCCCTCCCTGTGAGCATTAAGGCACCATCATCTGAAAATAATTGACTGTAGAAACTTAAATTATTCAGAAGTTCTACTAAGCTGTTTACTGTAATTAACCATAAAAGAGATGACAAACAGCCTCACTGTGGACAGCCTCCTTTGGCATTAATTCTAAGAGAGCTACCACCTAAGCACATATTGACCATCCTTCCTTCCAAGCAGGTCTTCACCCATCTAGTAAGGTGATGATCGACATTGTAATTATCTAATGCTGATATAATTCAAGAAGTAACAGCATTATCAAATGCACCTTGGATATCGAAGAAGCAACCTAGTGTATATTCATTATTAAATAGTGAATCTCAATCCTGCCTATCAGTGGATGCAACGCAGTTTCCACTAATTTTCCTGGTAAATAGGTATGCTGATTGGGATGTATCATTGTATTAATTATTATTAAAATTTTCTCTATTATTTTTATGAAAATAGAAGATATACTTGTAGGTCTATAAATTTAAGTATTTGGTATGAGGCCTAACCTGGTTTGGGTAAGAAAATTACCCTTATTTTCTTCCAGCATTTTGGTATGTGTCCCAATGCCAGATTACTCCTTAGGAGATCCCAAACTGTACTAGATAGACTAGGTGTATCCTGTTGAAGGAGGACACGAAATATTCCATCCACCCCAGCTGCGTTGTATTTCTTGAAGGAATGTACCGGCCATTTATAGGCATCCCAAGAAATTACCTCATTAGCCTTATCCCAGTTTGGTGTTGGTAATTTCCATCCTCGGCCAGAATAGTCTGACTGGTGAAATGAATTCTAGCCATCAGGTTCATGGTCTCCTACAGGATGTGGTGTTCACCCCATTATCAATCTTTTTCCAGAAGTTTAAAAATACGAGAACTTATACTTATATATGTTTCAGGTTGATAAAATCTTTCTCCTTCCTTCTAAGTAGAAAACGTTTTTTAGTTACATTCCTTCTGCTGTTCACTTACCTGTTTATTAATGACTTTGGATATCTGCTAGCTATTATCCATTAACATAGATTGTACTTTCATTTTGTTTACCTTATGGAAGCAATTATCACTTAATTTCAGCGCCCTATCTAAAGCGGCGTTGGTACAAAAGCATTATTTGTTATTCTGACCACAACCCTAATTCACGAGACTCTATTACATAGTAAATGCTGATCGATTTCATAGAAGATATTGATAATTATTATTGTTTGAAAGAAAAATCACCAAATCAGTTAAAGATAGATTAAAATTTAACTTATTTTTTTACCTAGTTGTGTCTTAACAACCTTATTACGAAGTATGTACAGTGCATACATGCTCTCTGGCCTCGGGGGGCTTTTAAGTCTCCTAGGTATCTAATAAATAAGCGATCTGATGTCGTCTCGTGAAACAGAATGACATTCTTCAACAAGAACGGTTTGAAGCGTTCAATGCTTGTTGCGAATGATGTTTAATCCGTCACTTTCTCATATCCGTATATAAGCGTTCTATGGGGTTCTTATTAGCATTATCGTGCATTGTTTCAACAAACGGAACAAACGGTTCCTCAGCTTCCCGAAGAACTTCCTCACTTACGTCAGCGCATTCCAAGATTCATTCTGTATGGTAATCAGTAGATATATATCAATCAATAATCAGGGCATGAACGGTGATTACACTTCATACGGTGACTGTCATTGAAAAGGCGCATGAAGCAAAGCGTTCTCAATATTTTTTCTGCATAAGGTCCCGGTCATCTGTCTTGCTATTCGATGCCTGACCAGCAGCAGAGAAACAGATAGAATAGGCTATTTTCTGATGATTGTTTTACGCCCTAACATTTGACAGTTTGGAAGTTAAATGACTGTTCCGTTCTGAAGTAAGCCAGGAACACACTTACCCGATGCTACGCCATGCGACGCTACCCGATGCTACCCGACGCCTTGCCACGTTTTGGTGGGGTGTGCACATCTATCCGACGCAAGCAAAGTCACGTACAGTCCACAGCGTTTATCACAATAATCACTATCACAATC